>NW_007232474.1:215969-238947 GCF_000164805.1 Carlito syrichta
GGGAGTGGCCACCGCACTCCAGTCTGGGCGACAGAGTGAGACTCCAACTCAAAAAATAAAAAAGAATTTAAGTGAAAAGAAAAAATAAAGAGATGCTGCTATTGAAATTTTTGAATAATACCGGTGTCCTTAATTTCTATCTTTCTTCCTAATGCTGATGTAGAAGGATTACTCCCATATCTGGGATTGTTGCCATCACTACTTAAGGGTTCTCTTTGAAAGAAAGTATACCCTGACCATCACCAATCACTTTACCCCTCCATTTTAACATTTTTTAAACAATAAAACTAGTTTTGTAAACATATTTTTCCAGTTGTTGCTCAAGTGATGCAAGATTATTATGACAATTGGAAATTCAAATGACTATTCTAAATAGCAACTCCCAAGGTTAAATTATTGGCCAAGACCTTTTTTCACTACTCTAATAAGAAACACTTCTTTTATCAAAAGATTCTTGTCACTTTAATTTACTAAATATTTATTATGTGCACCTTCTTCTAAACACGATGGGGATTATAGCAATAGATGAGATTCAGATCCTGCCCTCAGCAGCTGTTTGATCTATTAGACAGATGGTGCTAGTCAGACAAATATGCAAATAACCTCAAGTACATGCAAAATGTAATAAATGCAATGGGTAAGGCAGGAAAGACTACAGGGACTTGAAAAGGGACCTGTTATATCTAATTAAAATACTTAAGAAAGGTTTCTTATAAAGCAATGATCTTCAGCCTTGGCTTCTCACTAGTATCATCCTGGGAGCTTTAAGACACCTTGATGACCAGACTTCACAGATCAAATAAATCAGAATATCTCATGCAAGTGGCCTGAATATCGGGATTTTAAAAAACTCTCTGGGTGATTCCAGTGTGCAGCAAACAAGGATTTGAAAATCATTGCTGTAAAGGGCAGGGGTGAGGAAGAAATAGTTAGAATTGAACAACAGATAAGGTTTCTTCAACTGAAGGGAGATACAAGCATTTAGAAGAATCGTCACCTCCATATAGCCCATTTCTTGTATTTTCTCTTTCTTTCTTTCTTTTTTAGCTAATTTATTTTCATTCTCCAAACCTCAGCTCAGTTATAACATTCCTTTGAAAGCTTTTCCTGACCCCCCGATGATGATAATAGTATCTTAATAATGGTAATAAAGCTGACACTTTTTTATAGCCCTTGCTATATGCCAAGTATCATTCTAAGCACATTAAATACATTTCAATATTTAATCCTCCCAATAACACTAGGAGATAGATAATGTTTTTAGTCCCACTTTGCTTGAGAGGAGGGTAAATAACTTGCCAAGATTACAAACTAAGAAGTGGCAGAGTTGGGATTCAAATATCTTGACTCCAGAATCCATGGTCTCAAACACAACCAACTCTAGTTTGATGTTCCTTATCAAGCCTCCCATAGAACCCATGGATTCTTCAATCATACCATGAAACACATTACATTGTAAATGTTTATCAGATTTTTCTCTTCCACTACTCATTTTTTCAATATACAATTATTGAATACATTCTCTGCTAGAAAATGTGCTTGATTCCAAAAATTCCAAGTTACATATATCCTATTTCATTTGTCAAGGAATTTTGGTCTAGAGCAGAGGTTAGCAAATTATGATTGACAGGCCAAATCATGCTGGCCATCTGTTTTTGTCAATAAAGTTTTATTGAGCCACGGCCATGCTCACTGGTTTATGTAATATCTATAGCTGCTTTCATGCTGTAAAAGCAGGGTGGAATAGTTAGGACACAGACCATCTGGCTGCAATGCTTAAAAAATTTGGCTTTTTGTCTTTAAAAAAATTTGTCAATCTCTAGTCTAGAAAATAAGACAAATAAGAAAATCATCACTGGTTATCCAAAGAGGTGTATGCTAGGGTGCCAAAGACACTGTGGTAACATAAAAACAAGAAACCTATGCCGTGGTCAGTGACTCAGCCTGTCATCCCAGCACTGTGGGAGGCTGAGGTGAGGGGATTGCCTGAGCTCATGAGTTCAAGACCAGCCCGGGCAACTTGGCAAGGCCTTGTTTCTACAATAAATTTTTAAAAATTAACTGGCCATGGTAGCGTGTGCCTGTAGTTCCAGCTTCTTGGAAGGCTGAGGCAGAAGGATTGCCAGAGCCCAGTGGGTGGATGCTGGGGTGGCCGTGAGCATGCCATAGCGCTCCAGCCTGGGCAACAGAGCGAGACTCCAACTCAAACACACACACACACACACACACACACACACACACACACACACACACACACACACACGAAATCTAGATTAGGTTAGAGGGTCAGCAAAAGTGTTCTTTATGGCATGATAGGTTAGCAAATTTTAGAAGGCTGATTAGAATTAATTAGACAAAGAAGATCAAGCTGTCCCGTCAGTAAGACCAGAAAGGTAAGTTCAACAGTGATTCAAGGAGCTAGAGTAATGGCAATAGGGATAGCAGAAAAGTAGAGACGTTTATACAATGTTTAGTAGATAGATGTCAGCAACAGACTTTATGAAGTTGTATCTTTGCTTTCTTGATTCTCGCACCAACACAGCTAGCAGAACATGTAGCTGGAACTCACTAAACATTTGTTAACCAAGATTAATTCTTAAGAACATTTACTTAATAAGGGAGAAAATATGTTGCTTCTATTCGTCCTTAAAATAATTGAATTTGATTTTTTTCTCACTTACTATCCAAGAGTAAAAAAGGACCACTTTTTAAATTATCTTCAGTTGTGTACCTATACATAACTATTAACAACATAGTTGTACAATAGACTGTACCTGGAAAATTCATGGGCAGTTCAAATGGTTGTGGAGACTCACAACCTTCCATGTGCTCACAAGTTTCAGCTATGATCTTCTTAATTTTGAGACCAGTAATTTTAATCACTTCTCCTGTTGACAGACAGCATTCATTTCCAAACATTTCATAGATAGATCCTAAAAAGAAAGAAAAGTGAGGAAGAACAGCTATTAAAAAAAATTAAACAGTGAAGAGCTAAGTAGAGTCAGAAGTCTCGTGTGAAGTGTTTTCACTCAGTTTCTCTCTTAGCTACCTGCTAAAAAGGAATGTAATCAAACTTGGCAAAATGTACAGCATGTACCAAGGAAAATATTAGATTTTCACTTTAACCACTGGGTCACACATAAACAATCTTATTTTCGTTATTATTGCAAATTGAGTTTATGGTTTCCTTGGCACTTTTAGCTCATCTTTCCAAAGCCAAGCAACAAACATGTCTTCTACTACTGAGATTTCTGATCTGTTTTTGCTGGATCACAGAATTGGGCTCACACAACTCAACAGTTATCTAAATAAGGAGCGCAAACAAGGTTATAATACAATCTAAGATTTAGAAACACAAGTTCTGCAAGCCAGGGCTTTATATTAAGAGGGTCATATTTATTTATTACATCCGGTTCTCTTCACGATCGTGAATATAAGACTTTTGTCCATTTTTAACTCTTGGTTTTGACAAGCTGGAAACAGTTCCCAGTGTCTTTATGGCAATAGAGGGCAGACCGACCCCGATAAACTGAAAAGCTCCATTTTAGTCAGAATTTCGGTCTCCTTCCTGACAAGCCTTTTATCTCAGGTGCTAAAGTTAAACTTTTCATTCATTTGTTTTCTTTTTATATTCCCTGGTGGCAGGACAGTGAGCAGTAAAATAACCAGAAGATCAGCAATGAAAGGAGCAGAGGCAAAAATTCTGGATGATCTACCCCTCGTGAAAAGGGAACAACCCCAAACCATATCTCTGGCATAGTATTGCTTTCTCGTTGAACAGTAGAAGAAAGGTTGATATAAATAAACATTACAGAGCCGTGGGCTTTTAAATACATCAGTTTTTCCTTACATTTAAGATGGTTTATATTCTTTTTGCCACACTAAAGGCAAAGTATATGAGCAACAAGATTTGGGGGGTTTTGGGGGGTTTTTTTTTTTGCTTGTTTTCTGAATTTTTCTCTATTGTATCACATCCTCATAGAAATAGAATCTTTCCTGATATATAGCAGGCATCTAAAACATGTTTATGGCATCAGTCATTATTAAGCCTGACATCCAATCTAGCTCTAAACAACTCCGTGATCATATCAGAGTTCCAACAGGTAATGGGGCACACTCAAATTAGAGTCACTTGAGGGGATTCGCACAGAGGCCATTTAAATAGAGACACAGCCCATTCTAGGCATCCCAAGAAAATAAAGGTTCGGATCTCACTCATCTCCCAAGTTACCCCATTAGGAACAGTCCACCAGAAGTCAGAGGACAGGAGAGCTGCTGTCCCATAGAAATCAGCCTCCTAAGCAGAGTAAAAATGAAAGCCCAGCACACCCGCATGACTCTCCATGACTTAACAAGGAACACTTTTGCAGACAAGCTCATCTATCTGTTTCTCAAGCTTTGAGCATATATTTCCACAACCCCCTCCTTTTCTCATGTGAGTCCCTTAACTACATATGTGCTCATACT
Source organism: Carlito syrichta (assembly GCF_000164805.1). NCBI lineage: Eukaryota > Metazoa > Chordata > Mammalia > Primates > Tarsiidae > Carlito > Carlito syrichta. Next base: position 220,437 of record NW_007232474.1, read on the forward strand.
TTCATTAACTTTAATAGGCATAGTGTTATCAGCAGTCTCAAGTTCTTTGTGGAACAAACTGAGGTATTAAAAAATACTAATAAATCCACAGTGACATTTTCTTCCAATGAACTTAGTCTGGTTATTTGCTATGATCCTCCTTTGGCAATTAATCACATACTAACGTTTTACATCTTTAGTATTATCTCACCCGGTACTTAACTTTTTATGAGTTTAGGTTTTATTGTTCCCAATTCAATCTTAAACTTCATGAGAAGACATATTACATTATATTTTTGCATGATTACAACACATCAGTCTCTCTTCTTCATTCATCTAGCAAACTTTAATCAAAAAAACTACTATGTTGGTGATTGGCTTTAGGTATGGTGATTGGCAATGGGTACAAGAGATAAAATGCACCATCTCTTTCCCCCAGAAACACCGTCATAAAGGAAAGGAACAAGTAAACAGACAATCACAACATGTTAGAGAAAGCTAAAATAAAGGAAATACAGGGCATTGTGGGAGCATATCGGAGACATTTAATTAAGCAATTACTCTGGAAAGAGATTAGGGAAGGATTCCTGGAGTATCTGACAACTAATCTGTGTTTTAAAGGAAGGATCAGATGATACCAGGAGAGGCAGAGGAAATAGTATTTAAAAGGTGCAGTAAGTCCCCTACATACAAACCTTCAAGTTGCAAACTTTCAAAGATGTGAACATGCGTTCACATGTCCAGTCTCCTATTGCTGACAATCCTTCAGCTTTGTAATCTCCCAATTCCTCTCCCTCTCATCAGTAACTCTTCTTTCCTGTTCACTCAATCTCAGTCCTTTTACACAAGCTGTTGTACTGTACTGTTCTAGGTACTATACTGTAAGATTAAAAATGCTTTATTTTGTTTGTTTTTATGTATTATTTGTGTGAAAAGTATTATAAACCTATTACAGTACAGTACTACATAGCCGACTGCGTCAGTTAGGTACTTAGGCTAACTTTGTTAGATTTAAAACAAACTGGAGTTATGAACGTGCTCTCAGAACAGAACTAATTTGTATATTGCGGACTTCCTGTACCAAGATGTGAAAGAGGCTGATACATTCTGGAAATTTCAAAAGTAGTTTGTTATGTCTAAAATATGAAATAAGGCCAAGGCATGATGACTTACACCTGTAATCCCAGTGCTTTGGGACAACTGCTTGAACTCAGGGGTTCAAAAACTTTCTGGGAAACATGGGAAGACCATGTACGTCTATATCTCTCTCTCTCTCTCTCTCTCTCTCTCTCTCTCACACACACACACACACACACACACACACACACATATTTAAATTAGGCTGGTGTAGTTATGAACACCTGTAGTCCCAGCTACTCCAGATGCTGAGGCAGGAGAATCGTTTGAGTACAGGAATTTGAGGCTGCAGTGAGCTATGATTGTACCACTGCACTCCAGCCTGGGTGACACAGAGAGACCTTGTCACAATAAAATGGAAGGAAAGGAGGGAGAGAGGGAGGGAGGAATTAAAAAAAGAATAGGTAAGAAAGGAGTCTAGAGCAATAGAGGGGCTCCAGAGCACACAGAGTGTTTATGAAATTACCGATAAACCAAAAGGTCATTCAAAGTCTGAAGACATTTCAAAGTCAGAGAACCTGTTTTCAGGTCTAGAAACAAATTTCATAAGAGGCCATTGGTACTGTAGGAGTTTGCTATCCAAACGATGGTCCATTGTATCACCTGGGAGCTTGTGAGACTCTCAGCCAGAACCCAGATCTGCTGAAACAGAAGCTGCATTTTTAACAAGATCCCCAGATAATCTGCAAGTACATTAGGGCTCCTAAAGCATGGGTCTAGGCAACAAATGGATAACAAACAGGTCTCTGTTTTGATATTGTTGCAAAACTAACAGAAAGGGAGAATGTGCCATGCAGAGGAAGCACTGGGTATCGTTGACATGGAAGATACTGTAAGTGGGAACAAGGAAAGGGAAAGATTTTACATAGGAAAGTGACATGGTAAGAGTTGTCTTGTCACATGAAATAGAATGTAATTTAACCTAACCCATTTCAGCTGGGTTAAGTTAGTTGGGCTTAATTTCAATACAATGGCTATCTTATTGTAGATACAATGTATATCAAACTGGCTGACTTGGAAAGCCACCTTTCTTTCAAAGGTTCAATTGGAATTCAAAATGAAGAGATACATTTGTGTGAGATTACATATCAATTCACAGGGAATAGAAGTCAGAGAATTCTATGAAGAGAAAATTCTGTGAGTTTTAGTCACCACAAGAAAGCTTTTGACTCTCCAGTCTCTTTCCAAGCATTTCGCTTCTTTTGGGGGGAAAAATTAGTATTTTCAGTCACGTAAGGAAGAGGACCTCATGCAAATGCTAATCTTTAACACTTCTCTTTAGCATTTTGTGACTTCCAATTTTCTCTAGCCAAGAAAGCTGTTAACTCACTTTTAATAAAGAGTGTTCAAAGATGTTCAGCACTAGAAAGTTATGATAGGTGACAGGGTCATATAACAAATCTCAAATCCCTCAAACTGGAAATCTTCTTGTACTCCATTATCACCGACGTCATGCCTCTTAAAATATATTTCTTCTTAGTGATAATATAAAATGGTGAGTTTTTAAAATAGCCAACTTTTGTAATTTCAGAACAAACACATAATATGTGTAATTGCATTTTAAAAATTTTCTGAGAAGTGTGCCTGAAATATGTGTGTGTATATATAGACATACATATTAAAATGGTTCTCATTTCATTCTCACCACAAAACATGCATTTTGAATATGCAAATCTCAGATCTATTAAATCTTTACAGACTGATTCTTTCCAAGTCAGAGCATATGTATTCAGGATAATGCCAAACATCAGAGAAAGCCAGAACAAAGCAGCCTGTTTTCAGTGATCAAACATCGCCCCTGAAGGCTGTAATGAAAGAGCCATGTGCCTTTGAAATCACCTTTTCTGTAATGCTACTTTGCTCAATAAAAACGACACATTAATATCCTTTTATGAGCTCATCCCTTGTTTGACAATCCACATAAGCAATGCTATGATCCCATCAGAAAGCCAAAACAATTGGTTCAATAGATTTTCTTCTATCTTCCTGCAAAGTTAAAAAGGTGTAGCAGTCAGGAAAGGGGAAACGATACTGGAGGTTTTTTCCCCTTTACTTAAATGCACGCTCCTCCTTCCAAGCTTCTCCCCACCACTATATTTGGCCACTCATTCCCTGACCTCTTCATCAACTTGTCAAAGTTCAACCAATTCTAAACATTCAGCTCAAATTCATCATTTTCTTCAAAGCCTTCCTTGATTCTCCCACCTAAGTAAGAACTAATTCTCTGCTCTGCTAGCAGTTTTTGTATGTCTTCATTACAGCCTTTTTGTTATTACTATCACTGCCTGCTATTAGGATGTTATTTTCTGACCATGGATATTACATATATTTCAACATTTATTATGAATTGTTAGAGAGGAGACACCATCTTATATTTATAAGCACTCCTCACTAATAGTTTTTATCACATGGTTAGTGAAGGTTGAGTTATAGCTTAGCTTTACTGTAAAATTACAATTAATTGTTGTAAATATAATAGTGGTCATTCTACATCAGTAGTTTAAAGTGAGGTCATCTCAGGTTTTGGCATGAGCTGTATCATCATTCGGTATGTCTGATTTCCAAGATACAAGAGAATGCAAGTTTAGCTGGCTGCCTTGTGAATTCCCTAGACAAAGAATGTGTGGTAAGGGTAGGTGATTTTATAATAATGAATTTCTACTTGCTAAATTTTCATGAAAGGGGAGGTTGTGTGTGATCTGGGACAGATTTTGAAAATTTGGAAGATTATATCTGCAAAATATGGCTACCAGTATATGACAAGAGTGTACAGAACCACATCAGATAAAGGCTGCCAGCGGAAATGCATCTTTGCTCTTCATAAGTAGATGTGATTATTCTTTGCTTAAGAATAGTGCAAATTATTAAGATAGAACATTCCCATAAAGGAAATGTTTAATTGCAAAACTACGTTATTGTCATTCATGTCCCTAGACATGGTGGTTAATATGGTATTAAGTGACCATTACGTGATATTCAATTTTCCAAATGAATCTCTAGATAGTTGACCATAAAAATAAAGTTTAAGTGGGGCTATGGTTGCAATAGGCATTTGCATGACCAATCTCCCATAAAAAGATGGTCTCTATCCTCTGTAAAGCAGAAACGAAGTCATTCCCACTGTATGAAGAATATATCTGAAAAGAGATAAACATGATATTTGAATGCAGTGTATAAATAAGAAGGCAGAAAACGATAAACTTGTGGCTTTGCTAAGAGTGGATTCTACCACTTAGACGCTGGATACACTACTGAGAGGTATATCTGAACACAGATAAGAAATGATCTTTCAAGGTCATGGAGATGTTTTTCCCCAAAAAATCTCAGTATAAATAGGGCAAAACATTAGGACTAAGAAGCATTAAGGTATAATCTCTCTAACTTTAAAGAATATGGTGTACTTCTTGTGAGCTGAGGAATTAAGTATTATCCAAGAAGTCAAACCGAAAGACAAAAATGTGAAAAAGACTGTAGTGAATGTTGGTAAGTCTTACTTTAAAAGTCTGACTACAAGGAAGCAATGATATCTCCTACAGTTTGGAAAGGCTGGATCCTGAGAGTCTTCTATGCCCCTCCCCCCAACTCCCACCCCCAAGAAAAACAAAAAACAAACTAAAAAGCAAAAAACAGACTAAAATAGTAACAGGACCAAAAACCAGAAAAGCCCAACTTTTCAACCACTCTGAGTGAAGTGCATGACATTCAAATGTCTAAGTTTTAGAGGTTGAGAAATAATTCAGTTTTATGAATTAGCTAAAAACTTGCTTAACAGCAGAATCTATTAATTTACTAGATTAAGCAAAACTGTATTAAGATGGTTTGCAGGTGGTTGTTATGACCGAAGTCATCATTATGGCTTTTTGTGCCAACAATTATCAGAGCAAAAGGATTTAGAGGTGTGTATGAAATGAATGTCCTTCCTACATATTCTACATTTCCCTAAGACGGCAATGAGATTATTACTGTCAATTTGATTACAATGAGAACTATTACTGTCAATTATTAGTGTCAGAAGATGCAGATTAGTGGTTCTGCATCTTCTGACACTATTACTGACCAAATTTTTCCCACACTTAACCCAAATTTTAACCTCCAAAATGATACCATAAATAATATAGTTTCTTGTGTAAATAGTATTGCATTGGAAATTGTTTTATTGTTTTAGGAATAGCTTGGTTTTAAGTACATTTTATACATTTTAACATACTTGTCTATGCTTTATATCTTAGTTAAATAAAACTACTATAGACATATCTTGTCATTTAATATCATAAACCTGTTCTCTGCTTCCCATTTAATGAATGTAAATATACAGATTGCATTGGTTATACAAGGGCCCTGGTGCACTACTATGTGTTCACACAATGCATAAAAAATAAAGCTTCACTATATTATATATTTTCCTAAGTTTGTTGGCATCAATCAAACACTTCATTAACTATTTTCCTTGTGAATTGTTATCTAGAAAGTGAGAATAAAGATAAAGTGTTTATCTAAAAATTAGGAGGTTGTATTCATTGAAATTGTGCTTGGATTTTGTAAGTCTTTTTAAACTTTATTTTTATTTCTTAATTGTATTTTATTTTATCAAAGTACCAGCAGGATGACAGATTGGAAAATAAAATACACTGGGTTTTTAGCATGGATAGTCTAAGAAGCACTAAGAGAAGGCATTAAGTGCAAACATAGGACCATAGTCAAAGCAGGGAATCAGGAGAGTCTCAAGGAGTTAGAAAATTAGAATAAAGTTTAAATATCCTGAAAAAAGGAACATTATGACCTAATAAAGTTAAGATCACAAAATCTTAATCAGTGTCACTTAACTCATCTATGATGCAGCAGCCTGGATGCCCTAAATAAAAGACACAGAAATTGTAATCAAATTGACAGTAATAGTTCTCATTGCAAGGTATTACCCTGGCATTATAATTTCTACATTACTCATCTAAAAATGAACACACCAATGCTGAACCTTGACCTTGGATGCTTCGAGTTGCTGGCCCTAAGCAGCTCAAGTGTAAAGCCATGAGCAATCGAAATCCTCCATAAAACAATTCTATGCCTCCTACCTAACTAGCATGTATAGAATTGGTCCATAAGAGATATGGCATATATCTGTGGTATATGCTATCATTTGTCTTCCCATCCATGGTATATTTCCAGCTGAGTCCAGACATGGTCTAATAATTCTCCTCAACACAAAATTCCAGGTGACTCTATCAGTTGAAAATGGCATGCCAGGTATAAATTATTCCTGGCCCAGTCCAGCATTATGACTTATCTTGCTTTCTTTAAGACCGCTTGGTTGATATTTATTTTTTTTAAACTTAATTCTCAAATTAGGCTAATTTACTCCCAAAGGCTTAGTCAAAAGAAGTCTGGCAGAAGTATACAGACTTCCTCGATCCATCATTTATTTCATGGCAGCTATCTGAATTGACACATAAACATCTAACCTGATAATAATTACAAACTTATATAGCCCAATGGCAGCTGTAGAGTTTAAACTTCATTTACATCTCTAAACAAAGTGCCAGCAATTATAATGATCTTTTGAATTACTGAGTCTCAGTGTCAGAAACTTAAATACCATCTTAACCTACCAATGTATTACAATGTTTGAGTCTCTATACAATGTCTCTGCCAAGTGGTTGTCCAACCTTTATTTGAACACTTTCACTGATGGAATTCCATTTACTTAAAGTGACCTACTTTGCTTCTGTGCAATTCTTACTTTAAATATATCCTGTGTTCCTATAGGATATACACATAAGAACTATTTTTAGCCCATGGAATCATACAAAAAACAATTATTTTAACTCTTCTACATAGAGGCCTTAAAATGTTTGAAGATAGCTGTCACCAGTTGTTGTTTTTTCCTAACAAATAAAGCTGTCTAATAAACTGAAGAATGTTCAGAGCCACTGCTCAAAGCATAGGTTGCCCAATATAAATCTATTTGAACCACAATTTACATGGATGTGAATGGCATCTTAAAAGTTGTGCAAGCCGGGCACAGTGGCTCACGCCTGTAATCCCAGCACTTTGGGAGGCTGAGGCGAGAGGATTGCCTGAGCCCAGAAGTTCAAGCCCAGCCTGGTCAACTTGGTGAGACCTCATCTCCACAATGAATCAAAAATTACCTGTGTGTGGTGGTGCACGCCTGTGGTTCCAGTTACTTGGAAGGCTGAGGCGGAAGAATCGCCTAAGCCCAACAGGTCAAGGCTGCGGTGGCCTTTAGTATGCCACTGCACTCCAGCCTGGGCGACAGAGTGAGACTCTGACTCAGAAAAAAAAAAAGAGAGAGAGAGAGACAGAGTTGTATAACATGGCATCCTGTCTCTCAAAAATGCATATAGTTCCAGGGAAGGCTGGATAATAACTGTCAGCGATGTCCAAAAGCGATTTCTTGCCAGGAAACTAAAAAACTTTGTATAAGGAACATTCAGTCATTTCACTTTAGCAACATTTGGTTTTGCCAGCAAATAGTCAAAGTCATTCCTACTGCAGAAAACGTAAAATGTTGTAAAGCTTAGTAGCATATTTAGGGAGCTAATTCCTCTTCAGTAGCTGAAGTCATTCCTAAATCCCTTCCACCACTAAAGGCAAGTCACGAGGACTACTTCCCCAGGGAAGGAGGGAAAAGTTTTGGTCCTTGTTTAGCCCTGAGATTCAAACATATTTTTAATACTTAGGGAGATAATAATTATGAAAAGATAGGCTTTTCTAAAATTATAAAAGATTTTTCACAATCGCCAAAATCGTTTCACATGAATATAAGACTCCGATAATGGAAGACTATCATAAAGCAGATTTCAGCCCAAGGGGCACTCAGTGGATGGCATAAAGGAGTGTCCCGCCCTGCTGAAAAGAAAGAGAATTTTTTTTAATTACACATAGAAGGAAGTCAAGCATACTGTTTTACTTCCAAAATCTGCACTTTGTGCTACATCTGAATAAACTGGTTTTGTAAGTCAAAGTTTTGGATTTATAAGAGCCGTTACTTATTGAGAGTGAAAGCCAAGGTCATAGAATTTATGCTTTGCAGTTAGTGTGAAAAGGAGAAAAGTGAGTTTAATGTAGTTATCTTGGAGAAGATTAGTTGGGCCTTGATTTGGTGACATCATGTGCAGAGGTGTAGAAACTTCTATAAACAAACTACTCAATATTCTCCATAATTGGCTTTGGGAAGTTGTTCCTAATAATGACGGATGAGTATCCTAATAAATACTAAGTCGACCCGAAGAAACCAGCTCAGTTTCTCAACTTCTCACTTCTGTCTATCGAAGCCCTCCTTCAATGGCTACTTGAATGCCCAGCAAAATGACATTTACCTATATGAATCAGAGGTCCCCACGTCTGCCTTCAAATTTAATGATCAACTAGGACTCACAGAAGTCAGAAAAGCTATTATCCTCACGGCTACAGTTTATTACAGAAACAGAGAAGGGATACAGATTAAAATGGGCAAATGAGAAAGGTGCATAGGTCAGAGTCCAGGAGAAACCAGGCACAAGTTTCCATCTGCTCTGCCAGCAGAGTCACATGGACAGAGCATAATTCTCCCAGCAATAATAAGTGACAACATGTACTTGCCAACCAGAGTTCACCTAAGCCTTGGTGTCTGGGAATTTTACTGGGAGTCAGTCACATAGGCTTGGCATGCGCACATGACTAGCTTAAACTGATCATTGCCCAGCTTCCCTCTAAAAGATTGAACTAATACAGTGTGGCCCAGAACCTAAGCCAAACAAACACAGGCATTCACCATAAATCATATTGCTAGCATGCATATCTGGAGTTGTCCAAGTTCTGCAATCTACAAAGACACTCTTATCACACAGTGTGTTCCAAGGGCTTATGGGACACCTCCAAGGAGCTAGTCAAACACTAGTCCTTTCTTTGGAAAGTGTAGACTCTAATCACCCAAAGACTGCTGTTAAAGTTAGCCCTTTACTAACACTATATCTCAAGACTTTGTTAAAGCTTGTTAGGAAAAATAGCTGTCCAAGACTTTAAAAAGGTAAAAAAAAAAAAATCACTGCTCTGCATCCTTTCAGTGGAGTTAGATATTGTCCAGCAGATCTTTTGGGAATTCTCTGATTCTCTGGAGGTATACAGTTCTGAGTGGCATTCTATTGACTTGTGGAAAATCTAAGGAATTGCAATTTTTTTCATAGCAAATCAAATGACTTCTTTTCCATTGCAATAAAAATATTTTTTCCAGTAGATAGACAGTTGTTCTACACCTTGTGGATAATATAACAATAAAACATTACATGCCTGAAATTGATAATCAGGTTTGATCTACTGTAAATTCATTTTAGCATTTTAAAATTATTAAAACATTACATGTCTGAAATTGATAATCAGGTTTGAATCTACTGTAAATTCATTTTAGCATTTTAAAATTATTTATTTCCTTTAAAATTTATTTTATTTTATTGTTAGAGACAGTCTCTGTTGCTCAGGCTGAAATATGGTGGCATGATCACAGAATCACGGCTCACTCCAGCCTTGACCTCTTGGGCTCAATTAATCCTCCTGCCTGTGCCTCCTTGGGACCAGAGGCACACACCACCATGCCTGGAAAACCCTTTAGCATTTCTGATAGTAATTCTACTGTGTGTGTTTGTTCAAACTGGATATAACAACTCATCGATTCTCATTTAATGAGTTAAACATTCTTCATACTTTCATTTTATGTTTGTAGGAAAGTGATATTTTTAATTTTGTGAAGAGTTTTTCTTTATCAATCTCATACTAGTTGCACAGCATTTGCTTTCTCCTTTCAATATACCTAGTCATTTGTAGCACGGAGTGGTATCTTTGGGTTCCAGAAATGTATTGGTAATATAAGGAAAATAATCCCAGCACTATGGGAGGCTGAGGTGAGGAAATTGCCTGAGCCCACGAGTTTGAGAACAGCCTGGACAACTTGGCAAGACCTCATCTCTACAATTTAAAAAAAAAATTAGCTGGGTGTGCATGCCTGCAGTTACCCCTACTTGGAAAATAGAGGCCAAAGGATCGCCTGAGCCCAGCAGGTCAACGCTGGGGTGGCCGTGAGTGGACCACTGCTCTCCAGTCTGGGCAACAGAGTAAGACTCCAACTCAGTAAATAAATAAATAAATAAGAAAAATCTTCAATATCTACATTTGAGTGGAAATGCATAGTGCTGAAGCTTACTCTACTTACATTTGTAAAATATGCATGTGTACCTTAGTTACACAATAGGTTTTCATCCTTGTAAATTTTTTTTCTGCTTTTTCTCTACTTGTTTTCTAACTTATTGAAGTGTTTTTAATTTAAAGAGTAAAGAGAGAAGATTGAAGACCTAGTTTTTCTCAAAATATATGAAATGTTTTCATATCTTTTTATAAAGTGTTACATTCATTGCAAGTTAACTATCTATAATGTCTATAGTTTTATTCAGTGACTAAAAATTCAAAAACAAAAACTGATTAACATCAATATTTAGTTATGTTACATAATAGTTCAACTTATTTTTGGAATTCAAATTATCTCATTTTTGTAGAGCTTTTCTCTACAGACCAAATCTACAACAGATAGAATTTCAAGATCAATTACTTTGAAGAATTGTGAAAATTTCTAAATTTGATGTTGAAAAGAGTTGTTGAGAAAAGTTAAGATATAATAAAATTCTAAAGATTCAAAAGATTAAGTTGCCCTTCTATGAAAGATTTCACTTTCTCCATATTTCTGTAGTTTAAAAAATAATGAATAAAGGTACAGAACAAGTTTATCTGACACGTGTACTATTTTAAAATTCTCAACATTTGCTCTTATTAATCAGTTTCTATCACCCATTGAGGATCTAAAGATCAGATGAAGACCTGAGTCTAGGTTGCATGTCAAGCAATTCAACTTTTTATTGTAATGTCACAACTATTTTTCAAGTTTTGGGGAGCGCTTCCAGGATCACTGGTGACCCTTCATATGAGTCCCATGGTGTCATTCAAGGTCTGTGGTATTGCACTAAACATGATGACAAACATGAAAACAAGAGATCACTTTTTACCGCAACTTGCAATTTACTAGAGAGACAAACTGCTCAAAAGGAGATGATTGGTGTCACGGGGCATGTAAAATGAATACTCCCAACACTTGAGCTCACCACGATAGCAGCACGACAAGTCTATAATATTATTATAGCAGTATTGTATGTATTATGGTATATAGTGTATAATATATAGCAGTATACTATACTATGTACTATTTAATATCACATCTTTATGCTTGTTTACATTTCTTTTGACTGTGAATAGCACCATGTATGGTGTTTAAGTATGTATGTAAAATTTGATAAATTTTAACTTTTTATAATAAGTTTGTGTATATTTTATGGTAGTAAGCAATAAAGTAAGCTGGCATCTACATATATTTTTATGAATTCATAACATCAAATTTTTCTTAGAACTATATATACTTATGTATATATTTCTAGGCTATGCAATTATATATATGCATATATATTTGCAAATACATATATTGATATATGCAAATACATATATTGATATATGCAAACACACACACACACACACATATATATATTTCTAGGCTATGCAATTCGTCTGTGGGTTTTTTCAAATTGTCACAAATCTTCAAAAAGTTTTCCAATATATTTACTGGGAAAAAAAATCCATATATAAGTGGACCAGCACAGATCAAACCCATGTGGTACAAGAGTTAACTGTACTAAACCTCGCATCATATACATAAAAATATTGACTCAAAATGAACTATGAACTTAAATACAAAAGCATGACCCATAAAAGGAAGACTTGATAAATTGGACTTCGCCAAAATTGAGAACTTTTGCCCCTTGTGAAAGCTAACATAAAGAGGATGAAAACACAAGCTCCAGATTGGGAGAAATATTTTCAAACTACATATCAGACAGAGAACTTACATCTAGGATGCATAAAGAACTCAAATTGTTTGTAAAAAGTCGAGTTCGGTGGCTCAGCCTGTAATCCTGCGCTTTGGGAGGCTGAGGTGAGTGGATTGCCTGAGCCCGCAGGTTCGAGACCTGCCTGGGCAACTTGGCGAAACCTCATCTCCACAATAAATCAAAAAATTAGCCGGGCATGGTAGCACGCGCCTGTAGTTCCAGCTACTTGGAAGGCAGAGGCGGAAGGATCGCCGGAGCCCAGCAAGTGGAGGCTGCGGTGGCCGGGAGCGGCCACTGCACTCCAGTCTGGGTGACAGAGTGAGACTCCAACTCAAAAAATTTAAAAATTTAAAAAATTTAAAAATTGTTTGTAAAGAAATCAAACAATACAATTAGAAAATGGGCAAAAGTCACGAACAGATATTTTACCCAAGAGAATGTACAAATGGCAAATAGCACATTGCTAGCCATTTAATGAAATTCTAATTAAACCCACACAGATATCAATGTATATTATTAAAATAATTAAAATAGCAAATAGCAACAACACAAAAGACAGGCAAGGTTGTAGAGAAATGGAATTACTTGTACATTGGCTGGTGAAATGTAAATTGGTAGAACCACACAGAAAAAACAGTTTTAGGCTAGGCTCGGTGACTCAGCCTATAATTCCAGCAGTTTGGGAGGCCAAGTCGAGTGGATTGCCTGAGCCCACGGGTTTGAGACCAACCTGGGCAACTTGGTGAGACCTCATTTCTACAATAAATTTTTTAAACATTTGCCGGGCGTGATAGTGTGTGCCTGTAGTCCCGGCTACTTGGAAGGTTGAGGCAGAAGGATCGCTGGAGCCCAGCAGGTCGATGCTGGGGTGGCTGTGGGTATGCCATGGCACTCCAGCCTGGATGACAGAGTGAGACTCCAACTCAAAAAAGAAAAAGAAAAAGAAAAAAACAACTTGGCAGTTTCAGCCTCAACAGAAATCACTACACATGCAGCTATCATGTGACCAGCAATTTTACTCATGGGTATTTATCCCAGAGAAATGAACCTTGAATTTTCACACAAAAATTGGTAAACAAACGTTTATAACAGTTTAATCATAATAGCCCCAAACTGGAAACAGCCAAGGTGTTCCTCAACATGTAGATAGTTATAAACTGTGGTACATCTATACTACTGAGTGGAATAGCACTTTCAATAAAAAGGAACAAACTACTGCTACACCCCAAAACCTGGATGAATCTCCAGAGAATTATGCTGAGTGAAAAAAACCATTCCCAAAAGCTTACACACTATGATTTTCTCCTTTTTATAAGATGTTTGAAATGACAAAATTATAAAAGTGCTGAACAGATTAATGGTTGAATGGGGTTAAAGAGAGGGTGGGCAAAGTGGGAAGGAAACAGGTGTGACCATAAAAGAGCAGCATGAGTGATGTGATGCTGTAAATGCTCTGAATCTTGACTGTATTAATGTCAATATCCTGGTTGTGATACTGTGCTATAGTTTTGCAAGAACTTATATTGAGGGAAACTGAGTAAAGGATTCGTATTATTTCTTACAACCACGAGTGAATCTGCAATTATCTCAAAACCAAGAGTTTAAGCTCTTTAATTGTTTATTTAAACTAATCTAAGTAGCTAAATATGTGTGTGTGTTTGTGTGTGTGTGTGTGTGTGTGTGTGTGTGCGCGCGCGCGCGCGCAACTTTTGACACTAGTGACAGCGAAACTCTTTGCCAAACCCAGGAACACGTGCATACAAGGTGAAGTAATAAAAGCAGCCTCAGGAAGATTTATAACCCCGAAACTACAGGAAGCCATGAGGAGAATCAAGATAGCAGAGAAAGAGGCTCTGGGTTATATTGATATTGAAAATGTGAGCCTATTCCCACTTTGGTACTTTCAGAGGTTCTCCAGAATGGCATTTGCCCAGCAGAGCTTTCTGCAGTGATGGAAACGTCACTTGAGTTGCCTGGTACTGCAGTTAAAAGCCACGTAAAGTTCATGAGCACTTGAAAAGCGACTCATGTAACTGGGAACCCAAGTTTTTAATGTATTTACTCTTACTTAATCTAAATTTAAAGTCACATACGACTTGTGGTTACTGAATTGAACAGCACAGTTTTATAGAAAGGTAATAACCTTAAATCAAAACTTAGATTCTGCTCATTATCAGAGCTTGGATAATTTAGTCTTCTATGTGTCACCTTGATTGTCCTCTAATCCTTATGAAGTCAGCAACAAACAAGTTAAAGTATAATCTCCTACATATGTAGTAGTTGATATGTGATTATAGACAAATGGGGTCAATCTGGACAACTGCTTATTCATATTGATGGAAAGGATGTTTCAGAAAATAAGAGTACCACTTTTCTGATTTGAACAAATTAACATGTTAAAGAACTGTCTGATATTTGGTGTTTTCCAAGATGATCTAATTACAAAATGGTTGGAGAAAACTCAAGGAGAGTAGATTTGAAATGCAGGCAATATAGCATTGCTTCAAGAGATTTTTCCTAAGAGCTGCTTACAGAGTAGCAAGAGACACTAGAGGCAATGAGATGTGTTACGGCGTGAACCAGGCACGCAGGAGTGCCTGAATAAGATGACAGTGACAAACATCAAAATGACGGCACCAGGCCCTGGTGACAGATAAAGCAGAAAAATCAGATCAAACTGACTTCCAGATTGAGATGCTGCCTTACGGAGAGAATGATGGGGTACTAAGATTCACCGATGTGGAACAGTAGGCAAGGAAGCAATGCATTCAGGTCTTGATACATTGTTTTATATGTCAAATGCACTTCCTTAAACAGAGATGGTCCTGTCTAGTTCCTCTTAAGCAATTGTTGCAGACAGACTCCTCTTGAATCAATTGGGGAAAATTAAAAAATACAGATTCTTGGGCTTCTCAACCTGATTCTCCATGGTAGAATCCAGAAATATGCAATTTTTTAAGTTCCCTAGTAAAGGGCCGTGTTTAGATATTAGCAAATATTGACACATATCTCTAAGTAGGCAGAGGAAAGTCAGGAGACTACATGTATCAACTTGGAACAGAACACAGATTTAGGAGTTAGTTGAAGCTACAAGTGTGAGAACAAAACTCAATAAAAGCAACTAACTCCATGGCCAGATCTGCTCCATGAGAGGGAGAAGGGAGCATCTCGACTTGTGTGGTTAGATAAATGTTTAAGATTATTATAACATGCATGTAGTTTACTTAAAATACTTCAGCACAGATAATGAGATACATACAGGCATACCTCAGAGATATTATGAATTCAGTTCCAAACCACCTCAACAAAGTGAATATTACAATATAGCAAGTCACACAAATTTGTTGGCTATATGTGGAAGTGATTTTTTGCACTGTACTATAGATAGTCTCTTAAGTATGCAATAGCATTATGTCTAAAAAACAATGTACATACCTTAATTTAAAAATACTTTACTGCTGAAGAAAAAAATGCTAAGAATCCTTTGAGTCTTCAGTGAACCATAATCTTGATGCTGGTAGAGGAGAGTTTTGCCTCAATGATGAGGATCTTGCTCTAGATTAGTGTTTGGCTTAAGGAAATGCTGTGACGGGTTTGATCTTTTTTCTAGGCCACTCCAACATTCTCCACGTCAGCAACGAGGCTATTTTGTTTTATTATCATTCGCATGTTCAATGCAGTAGTGCTTTTAATTTCCTTAACGTTTCCTTTGCAATCACAACTTGGTTAACTGCTCAATGTGAGAGGCCTACTTCTCTGCCTGTCTTGGCTTTTGACATGCCTCGGGTGTCAACTAAGTTTAATTACTTCTAGTTTTTGACTGAAAGTGAGATACATGCAACCTTTCCCTTCACTTGAACACTCGGAGGTCATCGTAGGGATATTAATTGGCCTAATTTCAATATTGTTGCATCCCAGGGAATAGAGAGACTCTAAAAGAGGGAGAGGGAGACAGGAAACAGCCAGTAGGTAGAACAGTCAGAACACACATGACCTGTATCCGTTAAGTTCACTATCTTGGATGCTTGCCTTTTGAGGTATCCCAAAACAATAACACTAGCAACCTTAAAGATCACTGATCATAGATCACCATAACAAACATAATAATAATGAAAACGTTTGAAACATTGTGAAGATGACCAAAATGTGACACAGAGACGTGAAATAAGCACATGCTGTCGAAGAATGATGCCCACCACAAATTTCAATTGTAAAAAAATGCCATATCTATGAAGCACAATTAAACCAGGTCTCCCTATGTGTATGTGTTCAGTAGTTTTAATCCCGGGGAAAGGATGAGGAAAATGCTAGTTAACATTTGAAGCTCACTAATCAGAAATATAATCCAGGGTGACTAGGTAACATGCAGAAGATTACTCAGAAGTCCACACTCTTAAAATGACAACCACAAATATCACTTACTCTTGTTTCCCATTAACACAGGTTTTGAAG
The DNA here is from genome assembly GCF_000164805.1 of Carlito syrichta. NCBI lineage: Eukaryota > Metazoa > Chordata > Mammalia > Primates > Tarsiidae > Carlito > Carlito syrichta. The sequence goes on from NW_007232474.1 coordinate 236,921, forward strand.
ATTAGATGAATGGTTATTCATCAGGTTGCTTTATGTGTGAAATGAGTGGTGTTCGAAATGTGTTGATTTCCTGATATAAAATAGGCACTCATGTTCTTGCAAAAAGGCCTAAGAATCCAGTGAGTCAGGTATGGGTCCTATGCTCTATGGTCCCCTCTGAGCAGCTGATTCAAAACAGTTTTGTTTGTTGGCTTTAACCGGGAGGGTAGCTGTATCTTGCTGCTGGAACATTGTTGAAGTCTCTAACAAACTTTTCATGAAAGATACTGTCAGAGATCTTCAGAAGATAGTTGGGACTACATCAAGCTGACACGTGGGCCATATAACTACTGTTTTGCCTGCTTGCAAATATATATGTATATTTTTTTACATTTAGCCAAATTTGATCTAAGGCTCTCTTTCATTGTACTAAGCCCTCAAATCTGTGGGTGAAAGAGACCAATAGTGTCATCTACTTCCAAGGACTGAAGGCTATCGCTATCTAGCAAAACTAACCTCATAATGGTGAATAACTAAATCAATTCTGGTCAGCTTGCAACAAAAGTCGTTTGACGTATTTTTTTCTAGTGAGTCTAAATAAATGAGATTAATTTTCATCAATAGGCTACTTTAATAAATAGCAGCTGCTAAATATTACTGAGCAGTAAGCCTGTGGTTTTTTTTAAAAACACAATGCTTTCTTGAATAACTCTTCTTTGTTTTTCAAAGGGCCTGAATTTAAAAAGCAACTCGCATGAGTGCCAACAGTAAAAAGACAATGCTACAGGTCACTTATCAAATGAACGGCATCTATCAGTAGTTAATTTGCACTGTCAATTTTTTAATGAATGGCTTATTGTTCCTAGTAAAAAGGGAACATTCTTAATAGCAGAAATTAAAATTTTCATTCTCGCTTCTCTCTTTCGTGGATTAAAACTCTCATTTAAGCTTTAAAGTATGTGTTAAAATAAGAAGTAATGTGTTAAGTGTCAACTTGGAAAAAAGTCTTTTTCAAAATAACGTTATTTCTCTCTGGGGAGAAAAAATATTTTAGGCACTTATATGACACTTCTGGTGGTCTAGTTATAGTAGACAGAAACAATCAATCCAAGAGTGATCACCTCAACTATTGACCATACATTAATGGTCAGCGTGTCTTGGAATGTCTTCGCAACTCTTACGTTGAACTCGAAGGCCTTAATTTCTTGGAGTGTTAGGGCCATGATGATTCCCAGACACTTACGGCTCCAAATTCAACACACTGCCTACTACTAGGTAGTCATTCCAAGGGCGTTAGCTGAATAAATGGATATTCTCGGACATTTATTTATTCACTGATTATTTCTCTGTGCCTTTATATGAAAGCATCATTAAGAAAGGCAATTGTTGCCAGGCACGGTGGCTCACGCCTGTCATCCCAGCACTTTGGGAGGTCGTGGCAAGCGGATTGCCTGAGCCAAGGGGTTGGAGTCCAGCCAGAGCAACATGGCAAGACATCCTCTCTACAGCACATGGAAAAAAGAAAAAATTAGCGGGGCCGGGTGGGACTTGCCCGTAGTTCCCGCTACTTGGAGGGCTGAGGCGGAAGGGTCACCGGAGCCCAGCCAGTCCTGGCTGCCGGTGGCTGTGAGCCTGCCTCCGCACTCCAGCCTGGGCAAGGCAGTGAGACTCCGTCGCTGGATGGCTGGATGATAGACAGACAGACGGACAGACAGACAGATGGATGATAGATAATTGTTGATCCTGTTAATATGCAAAAGACGTTTTGTTTTTTTCTTTATTTGCAAGGACCAGATGGGATGATTGTATCCAAACGTGAGACTCTGGACGGGTCTTGCCGCCGTAAAAGGAGCTTCGTCCAGATGCTCTAGAAGGCCGTCACATCCTAAAAAAAGACTAGATTTACTCGGAACGTGGGAAACTGCTTTCTTAAAAAGGGGCAAGCCATGCGGGGCAGGATGCGGGGGCGGGAAAGACCATTTTTATTTTTATTTTTATTTTTCTTTAATTCATTTTTTTGAGTTGGAGTCTCCCTCGGTGGCCCAGAC
>NW_007232474.1:239366-280733 GCF_000164805.1 Carlito syrichta
CGCCCGACGCCCCGCCGGGCCCGGCCCGGGCTCGGGTCGCCGCTGCCTGGTCTGGCCGGCAGGCCAAGGCCGGCCGCGCGCGGGGGCTGATCTGGCCTTTCGAGCAGCCGCGTCCCTGCGACGATCCCCTCCTCCGGGCCTCCGCACGAAAATGGGGTGGCCGGCGGGGCGGGCCGCACGCTCCCCCTTCTCTCCAGCCGGCTTTCCCCGCAGCCGCGACCCGGGGCTCCAGGCAAAGTTGCTTCAGGGTGTCCGGACGTTTATCCCATCTCGTTTGTCGCAGGTGAAAAGAAGGACGGGAGGGAGAAAGAGGAGGAAGACTGGACGCCTGTGTCCGACCTAAGCCTAGTTCACATTGCCTTTGCCGCCGAGACTCTAGCAACTCTTTGAGCGTCATTGCTGGGAGTTGGGAATTACTGGATGAAATACATGTGCTGGGTCTCCGTGGGTTTAGGACAGCTCCGTTACTAATTTTCAAAATCAGAATGGTCTTGGCTAAGGAGCAGGTCGTTCAAAGCCCACATGATTTGATTTTAGGAGTTGTGGGGGGGGAAATGTGGTGAATATGTTTCAAGTGTTTCCTGCTTCCAGCAGAGAAGCTTTAAAAAAAAAAGAAATGTACTTTGGTCTGTGGTTAGAATTCACATATCATTTATGGGGCAGGTGTTGTTTCGTTAACTGACACAAATGCTGAATCACTAAAACCACCCCTAGTTCTAACCGAGAGGAAAACCCTCTTTTGTTCTAGTTATTTTTTTGGTAACAATTTGAAAACCGGTTATATAATCTGATTCCATAGACTCGTAGAAAATTTGCCCTCATAGTTATTAAATAACAGCAAAAAAGAAATTTGTCAAATAATGGCTGTCTTCTTTAATGGATTATTTCACATGAAAAGGCACGTTTCACTTAAATACATTTCATTTCATAACTTTTGCTAAAATCTTGGTTTTAAAAAGTGCAATGATTCCAGACATTTACTGGGAGTAAAACAAATGAGATGTTCCCACAAAAACGTAAAGTTTTTAAATTCAAGAGCTCGAATAGAGCATCAAAAACAGACATTTCTAAAATCAAGTTTTTAAAAAAATTTACACACTAACTTGAAGTTACTTTTGCTCCCATTTCAACACTTGCTCACTAGTCATTTAGCAGTGTCTATAACAAAATCTGCTGGTATCATAATAAATGAAAATATGAATTACTGCCCTCAAGGCAAAAGTCTTGATTTTATTTTTTTAGTAAGTGTTGTCCAATGTTAAGATAATTGACAAATAACTTGTTCTTATTAAAATAAGTTTAAGTACTTAATGTCCCTAACCAAAATTTTCATTTCACAGCATGGGGAAATCAAGCAGACAATAAAAAATAAAATTTTAATTAATCTCATGGTCATTATTTGTTTACATTTATAAAATGGAAGAAGAATATCAATAATCTGTGTTTACAAGAGAAAACTTTTGCTACTACTCCATTTTGTAACACTGTGTTGCACAGTGAAGATTTAACAACAATTAAGTTATATATTAAGTTTGAACCAATCTACTATAGATGTAAATAATATACTCCCTTGTACAAAAATGTCCACATTTTGGCATAGTTCCACTTTTGCAAAACAACAAAAAATGTTCTAGCCGTTATTTTCCTCTATAGCTTTTGAAAATAATGCAACAGAAATTGCTTTTATCTAAGCTTATTTGCTTGTTTTTAATGCACCTGTTTTAGGTTTTTTTTTTCTAAAGTAAGTTCTGCTTAACCTAAATTTTATGGCCAAATGTTCCACTCAAACACACACGCATAGATGCACTGAACTTTTAAACTTCAAATTTACATTCTTAAACTTCAAGTGTTTTTATTTTGATTTTCAAAAATGTAATTTCTAGTTACACTAAAAAGGTAGACTTTTTATTGAGAAGCAGTATATGGCCTAAAGGTAGTCTAGTAGCCAAATTATACCATAGTAGAAATGCCAAATAAAACATAGTCCCAAAGTTTTCAAGAAAAAAAATCACTTTAAACAAGATTACATTTTTAATAGTGTAGCCAAATTCATAATTTTTGTGTATTATCAAATCAGGACAATTCCAGCATATTTTTAACTGAAATTGAACATTTAAAGTTTCTAAATTCTATTCAGTCATTTTAGTGTCCAATCATACACCATAAACAAAAACAAAGTAAATTTATATTTACCTAATAAATCATTATCAACTTGAAGTTTGGGGAGGTAATGAGTTTTACACAAGCTTAGATATATAAAATTTACAGCTTTCATCATCTGGGAGTTTAGTTTGTCCTGAATCAGAGCAGTTTCATACCTACCAAGCTCAAAAGAACATGTAAACGTGGAAAAATTCTACTTTAGAAATTTAATGCTTGTCTTTAATGAATCTTTACAAACAAAAGCTCCTGTGGAAAAGCACTGAAGCCGTGTTTTTAACTGAAATTATTTTTTAAAATATGTGACAGGCTATATTTCATTAGACTTTATATAATATTATTCCACTTAAGTTCATGGGAACCAATATTATAAATACATTTTAACAAGTAAAGACAGTTTTTATTTTGTCTAAGTATTTAAAACCTATGAAATATTAATAAATGCAAGTAGAATACAATGCTGTGACTTTTCAAGTTTTCCTTGATTTTATTACCATAAAACTGGTGGTTTAAATTAAGCCAGAAAAAATTAAAATCAATTAGCCAGAAAATAGTTATGTGGCATTAAAATAGGCATAATTTTTTCCATATGAACTCTCAGCTGCATCAGCTCTACAAAAGTTATGTTCATGTAATACGAGTCACTAAATATCATCATTCAATAAAATTATTTAACCAGTTTTAGAATTAATTCTTCAATGCCATACTTATTAAGTAGTAATTAGTAATAAGTTATTAAAAGGCAACATGAACATGTATAGGAAATACGACTAGTTATTTCCTATACATGTTTAGTTCAGCAACCAAATTTGTGTACAAATTGCCATGAATACGCTGTTATAAAGTATCTTAAAGACATGGCTGGTTCTATAACAACACCATTCGCTATAGGATTTCTTATTTAAACTCCTTGGGAGGGCAGAGCAAACACAAATTCATTATAAGTTCTATTCCTGTGGCAGAGGTAGGTGACATAGCAAATAGATCCTGACAAATGGAAATAGTAATCATTATCTCACAAGAGACTTCCAGGGGTTAAATATCTTTATAAATATAATGAATTAAGTTGAATAAGATTAAACACATGTGTACATCTGTGCACATATGAACACAATTCATATGCAGATTAATACATAAATTATTTTAAAATTATATATGTTGCATTATGCATATTTACATATGTATGCATAAACATTACATATAAAATATATGTACAGATGGTTCCCAACTTACTATGTTTTGACTTATGATTTTTTTACTTTACAATGGTGTGAAAGCAATATACGTTCAGTAGAAACTATACTTTGAACACCCATGCAACCATCCTGTTTTTCACTTTCGGTAGAGTATTCAGTAAATTACATGAAATATTCAACACTTTAGTATAAAGTATGGTTTGGGTTAAATCATTTCGGCCGGATTCGGTGGCTCAGCCTGTCATGCCAGCACTTGGGGAGGCGGAGGTGAGTGGATGCCCTGAGCCCACGGGTTCGAGACCAGCCCGGGCACCTTGGTGAGTCCTCATCTCTACAATAAATAGAAAATTAGCCGGGCGTGGTAGCACATGCCTGTAGTTCCTGCTCCTTGAAAGGCTGAGGTGGAAAGATCACCTGAGCCAAGCAGGCAAAAATTGATTTTGCCCCCAAAAATTGATTTTGCCCAACCGTAAGCTAACGTATATGTTCTCAGCACATCTAAGGTAGGTTAGACTAAGTTATGTTCCATAGGTTATGTGTATTAAATGCTTTTTTTGATTTATGATTTTTTCAATTTAGGACGAGTTTATTGGGATATAGTCTCACCATAAGCCAAGGAACATCTGTATTATATAAGCATTATATATGCTTATGTACCCGAATCTGTACAAAAAAAAGAGCATGCACCAAGTCTGACCCATAAGTAAGCCTTCAATATATACAACTTTATTTTTTATTAATAATTTACCTTAAACCACCTGGTAAAACCAAACATTTATCTCTGACATGCTCTCAATCTGGTGCTTTATGTCTTATCTTTCCATTAATAAGTTAGTCTACTCTGTTTCTCTTCCTACCCAGAGGCTGTTTTTGTGGGGTTTCTTTCTTTTCTTTCTTTTTCTTTTTTTCTTTTTTTTTGCTTCACAGGGGCCTTCTCTCTCCATACCACCCATGTGGGTGTTCTTTGTGACCCATGTATTTCTTCTGATGCAGCACACAGACAAGAGGATAATCTCTAAAATAACAAGACTTCTTCCAAATCTATAATATCATCCTGAAAACGTTAACACTCCTTTCACTTTAGATACACACGTTTGACTGACTAACGTTCATTTGTATGTGAATGTCCTATAGGGCCTCAGATTCATTGGTATATAGATGAATTACGCCTCTCTTTATAAAACCACTGCCCCTACTGTTTCAGGATCTACCATGCTACTAATCTAGAACTTCAGTTCCTCCCTCTTGCTCACTGTCTCTCATAAACTGTCAAGTTCAGAAGATTCTACTCCAAAAGGCCACGGATTCTGTCTTACAGCTGCTATGAATCCTTTTCTGTTTACCTCCTTCTCATACCCCTCTAGGACACCTCTGTTAGAATGGATTCTGATCTATTCATCTGAAATGATTTTTGGCCTTGTGCTGTCACAACAAAATATCATAGACTGAGTAGTCTAAACAACAGGAATTTATTTCCTCATGTTTCTGGAGACCAGAAGTCCAAGATCACTACCTGATTCATTCTCTGGTGAAGCCTCTCTTTCTAGTTTGCAGACTGCTGCCTTCTCTCTATGGACTCACATGGCCTTTCTTGTGTGTGTGTGTGGGTGTGGGTGTGTGTGTGGGTGTGTGTGTGTGCGTGCGCGTGTGTGTGCGTGTGTAAAGGAAGGAGTGGGTGGGTGTAAAGGGGAGAGATAGTTAATGTGCTCAGGTGTCTCTTTTCATAAGGATGCTAATTCTGCCAAATCAGGACCTTATCCTCATGACCTCATTTAATCTTATAACTTCCCTACTGCCCTATCTCTAAATACAGTCATAATGGGGTTTAGGGCTTTGATGTATAAATTTGAGGAGGATACAGACAGTCAGACCATGACACAACACACATTATTAAAATAATTGATAGTTTTCTATTGATTATGCTGGAAATTCAATATTCTTATTATACCTCCGAAGTCATTTAAAATATGACCACAAATCACCTGATTACCAGCTACTCTCTGAGCGGTTTTTGGATCCCATTTTGAGTTTTCAAATTTTATAACCTTCTAAATAATTTTCTCTCATTCTGGAAGTTTCTTATTTACCTGTTCATCTATTGGGGCTGCAAGCCCCTGCAAAAATTATCATCATCTCTTGTTAAGCTTTCTCTGACACTCCTGGGTGGTCACAGTCATTTCTCAGCATTCTCAAAACAGTTAGGTTAATTAGAACACTTACCACATTATATTATAAATATTGATTCAAAAAAATTATCTCCTTTTACTTGTCTATAGAGTTTTTAAGGGCAAGCACAATATTTTATGTATTTTGTAGAGAAAGCAAAGAGGGAAGGAAGAAAGAAAGATGAAGAAATGAAGTGAGGCAGATATGCAATTTTAGGAAATAATTTGTATGATTTTAACATATTTTTGCAGGAACAATAATAAAACATTTAATATATCCAAAATATGGTACTTAAAAATGTCAATTCTGAAGAGGGGGAAAAACATCTTCTCGGCATTTAAGCATTGCTACAAAAAACACTTTTTTAGGATTATATTTTTGGGCTCAGTTAAACACATCTATGCTTTGACTTTTGCAAATGTATGTGTGGTTTCATCAACATTTTTCCTCTTGATAAACAGTGAAAATAAATGACTCATGCTCTCTAAATTCATAGTTTGAAAAGTTCTAACATTTGCTTAGCTGTTTGGGGCTAATTTAGTTTGGTATGTACGGATTCCCCATTAGACACTGCAAAGTCCAAAAGAACAGTATATGGTTCTCCCATTTTCTCTTCCATTTTTTTCTACCAGTGATCATTTCTTCCAATCATTCCAGCCTCACTGGTTTTTCTCTCTTCCTGAAGTAAGCCAACACAATCGTGTCATAACACTTTGCTAAAAATGCTCCCTCAGCTTGGAAAACCATTCATGAGATATCTGTTTGGTTAATTCTCTGGCTTCTCTCTGCTAGAGAGAGCCTTTCCTACTTGAGTCATTTCCAGAATGCCTTGTAAATGAGTACAAAGTTGGTTAATTCTTCCAATAGTTGGATTTACAAATTTAGAAAATTCTAACTAAAAACGAATCATAGACCTAAAGATAAGAGATAAAACTCTTATAAAATAAAACCATGCATACAAGGTTAACTCCATGAGTTTAGGGTGCTCAAATCCCACAAATTCTAAAGAAAGAACTAGCCCTTGACTGTATTCTGGGAGAAAACCCTTAAGCCTTTGACATTTCCTGTCAGACAAGAGTGTTTTTGTATATTGGGACCTTGGACCACACTGTTCAAATTAACAATGTGACTTATGGTAAATTTCTGATTTTGTTCACCTGGGAACCTAGACCATACTGTATCCATTTGACCTCTAATGGGCTGGAAACTAAGTAGCTATGGTCAGTCACATGAGTACTTCATAACCATGTGACTGCTCCCCATGAAAACCCTAGACATGAAAGTATGGATGAACTTCCCTGGTTGTAACTGCTTTGCACATGTTATCATTTATCATTGAATTAAGCCCTGTCCATAGGTCTCCACTGGGAGAGGACACCTGGCAGCCTAAATCTGGTTTCTCCTGGACTCTGCCCTCTATGCCTTTTTCCTTCACTGGCTTTACTCTGTATTCTTTCCCTGTAATAAACCATAACACTGAGAATAACAGCTTATATGGACTCTGTGAGTCCTTCTAGAAAACCAGTAAACTTTAGGGTGATCTTGGGACACCCAACACAAAAACAGTGGAGAAAAATTTTGTGACCTTTGGTTAGGCAACATGATAGCAAAAACAAGAACCCTAAAGGAAAAAAAAAATTGGACTTTGTCAATATTTAAAACCTCTTGCTTCAATCAACAACATTAACAAAATGAAAAGGTGAGCCATAAAATAAAGAAGATATTTGCAAACTGTATTTCTGAAAAGATTAGCAAATCAAATATTTAGAATAAAGAAAGCAAAATAATATAACTCAACAAGAAAATAAACAACTCAATTAAAATGGGCAAGGGATATTTAAAGAGACATTTTATCAAAGACAAATAAATTACTAATAAGCATAGACAAAGTGTTCAACATTGCTTATCATTGGGGAAATGTAAATTAAAATTACAATGAGATACCACTGACTATAATATGGAAAGATAGAATACACCATGCTTTGGTGAAGTTGTGGAGAAACTGGGATTCTAATACATTATTGGCAGAAATGTAAAATGACACATTATTCATAATTTCTCCAACTATAAGACAAACTGAGTGTCCTGCAGTGGGTGTTGGTTAAACAAATATAGTCTATCCATACAATAAAACACTACCTACCAATTAAAAAGAAAAAATACTTATAATATGTGCTGCAACATGGAAGAACCACAAAAACATGCTCAGTGAAAGAACCAGATACAAAGGACTATATTTTTTATGATTTACTTTACATGAAAAATCTAAGGAAGGTAAATTTATAGATAGAAAGCCAATCAGTGGTGGCCTGGGACTGGGAATGCCAATGGGGATTAATAGCAAAGAACCCAGGGAATTCTTTGAGGTAATGAAAGTAGTCTTAAATTGGTGATAAATGCACAATTCTATCAATTTATTTAAAAAACATTCAACTTTATATTTATAATGGCTGAATTTTATGGTATATATATATTATACTTCAATAAAGGTGTAAGCAAAATCTAATGGTAGGGGACAGAAAAACAAGCTATAAATAAGTAACTTGTATGTAAGAAGGAACCAGGTGCTTTGGTACAAAAGAAAATGAAGACTAGAATATGTAGGATAAGGAATATAGAGAAGAGAAACTGAAAAAAAGTTGGAGCAATAAATAGGTGGTCAGGGTAAGCCTCCTACAGAAGGAGTCAGTCAAGTTGATGTCTGGGAGAAGAGTTTTCTGCCCAATGGAAGAGTGTAAGGAAGCTTTAAAGCAGGAGAAAAAATCCCTAAGTTTGAGGAACATTGAAGAGGCTAGTGAGACTGGGAGAAGAAGGAAATTAGTAAACAATAATATCAGATAAATAGTGAGGCAGGGAGCAAGGTAGGGCCTTATTACCCATGATAATTTTTTGAAAAAAATTGTAGAGCCATTAGAAGGTTTTTATGAGGAGTGACATAATCTGACATAAAAACCACGACTCTGGGTGTTATGTTGAGAATAGACTTTAGAAATAAAGAGAAGACGCAGAAAGGCCATGTAGGTGGAGATTTTTTAAATCCCAGCAATAGATTATGGTGGCTTGAATTAAGGGGATAAATGGAAGTTGTGGGAAGTGGTGGATAACACATGGGGGAAAGGAGTTTGGGAGTCCATTATCTCTCTTTAAAAAGTTAATTCCCACAAGTATAAAAATTAGAAGAGAATATATCAAAATGTTAACAGTATCATTTCTCTTTGTTTGGTGGAGTTATGGGTAATTTTGTGTTTCTGCCTTTGCCAAATTGCCAACCATGCCCATGTATTTCTATAAAGCAAAAGAAAATGTTTTAATATCCAGCTCATCATAAAAGATCATAATGCTAGCTTGTCTTCAGCTGCATACAATTACTATCTAATCAAACTGCCAAAATCAGATCTATGAAGATTTTTGCGCATATACAGTGATAGCCACAAATATTAATGATAAACCTGCTCTATGAGTAGATTACATGTGGTGTATATTGGACGTTTATGAGACTTCTTTGATAGCTGTCCTTCAAAACAAGCACTGAGATAAATTAAATTAGAACCATTTGAATCACTGTATCATATGGTGCTTAGTCAACATTTTCAAAAGTATTGAAGTACTAAGTAATAAAAATATTTAATATTTTCAATAATCTTCAGTAATATTGCTTTCACTAAATATAGGTTCATGGTTAATATGTTATATTCTCACTCATATGTGAGACCTAAAAATTGCTCCCACAGAAGTAGAGATTTAGATAATGGTTACCAGAGGCTGGGAAGAGCAGAGGAGAGGAGAAATGGAGAGAGGTTGGTAAAGGGTTACAAAAATACAGTTAGAAAGAAGGAATATTTGATAGCAAAATAGTATGACTATAGTTAGCAATAATTTATCGTATAATTCAAAATAGCTAGAAAAGATTTGCAATGTCGTCAACACAAAGAAATGATAAATGTTTGAGGTGATGAATAACTTAATTGCCCTGATTTGATCATCACACATGCATGCTTGTATCAAAATATCACATGTACCGCATAAATATGTACAATCATTATATATCACCTGAAAAAGTTAATATGCTCTAATAAAGTTAGCAGTTTTTGTGAGAGAAAAATGGGTTTGTGTTACTAACAAAAAATATTAACAAAAAGTTAAATTGTTTAAAATATTGTTAATTTTATCTTTCTGCTTTTAAAATGTTATTATGTGTGCTTTAGAATGAATATAGATATCAGTAGTGAAATACATATATGAAGGATGCATATTCTTTTTTTAATTGATGAGGTTTTTTAATCAAATAAAGTCCTGATCAGTGACCTCATCAATGGGGCATTTCAGCCATGAGCCTCCTCTGTGGCCAAAATTGGCTTTTTCTTTTTTTTTTTTTTTTTTTTTTGAGTTGGAGTCTCACTCTGTCACCCAGACTGGAGTGTAGTAGCCGCTCCCGGCCACCGCAGCCTCGACCTGCCGGGCTCCGCCGATCCTTCCGCCTCAGCCTTCCGCGTAGCCGGAATTACAGGTGCGCGCTTACCACGCCCGGCTGATTTTTTGATTTATTGTAGAGACGAGGTCTCGCTGCCCAGGCGGGTCTCGAACCCGCGGGCTCAGGCAATCCACACACCTCAGCCTCCCAAAGGCGCGGGATTACAGGCTGAGCCACCGAGCCTGGCAAAATTGGCTTTTTCAATTGTCTACTTGAACATTCCACTTGGTTGAATAATAGATATTTATAATTAACATGTTCAAACAGAACTTTTGATTTTCACACCTTCCCCTGGTCTTGAGAACTCTGTCAAATACACAAACATTTACCCAGTGGTTGAGGTCAAAATTCTTTTCTCACACCCATACTGAATCCATTAAAAGTCCTGACATTTCTACCTCCAAAGCCTCTCCCGGTCTGCTCGTTTCTCTCCAAGCTAAATCAAGGCCCCATCACTTCTCCTCTGGATAATTGCACGGTCTCCTAATGGCTCTTTTTCCACTTTTGCTCCTCTTTTTCCTGTGGTCCAAAGTACACAGTGATCTTCCTACAATCACAACCAGGTCTTGATCTGCAGCCTCAAACTTGTCACGGGCATTTCTAAAATCCAGACTCCATGATACGCTCTGGCCTATTGCTTAAACCTCTTCTCGTGTGACCCTTCCTGCTGTATGTGTGCTTGAGTTACAGGCATATTTTTTCTATCTTCCTCAAACTAAGCTCCTTCTAGTCTCCAGACGCTGGCACTCTCTATTCACTCGAATCCAGATCGCTGATGCCTTCTCGGTATGCAGACCTTTGCTCCAAAAGCCGTTCTTCAGAGTGGCCTTCCCTGACCACCTTATCTTATGGCTCTGTCCACTGCCCAGCCCCACTGTGAACTACATACAGTGTCACTCAAGGTGTGGGCCCGCCCATGTCTCCAGTCTTGTCTCTCACCTGCCTTCCTTCAGTTGCTGGGCTTCAGCACACTGGCCTTCTCCCCGTTCCTTGACCAGACAGAGCAGACTGTTAAGGGATGTGCACTTGCTCTGTCCTCAGCAGGAGTGTTCCTCCAGATGTGGGCAAGACTCATGTCCTCAGTTATTCAGGCCTCGGTTCAAGATTCCTGTCATCATTGGTAATCTTCCCTGGTCACCTTATCAAAAGATAGCTCTCTTTTCGCTTCACTTTACTCTCCATTTACTGCTTCACGACACTTGGATATATTTTAATGCTGGAGTCCAGCTCCCGCAGAGTCCAGAGATTCCCAAAGGTGGAGATGGCGTCAGCGATTGTGAGAAAGAGAGAAAGAGGCTGGACCCCTGTCTAGTGCAGAAGCCGTTTATTGGGAATTACAACAGGTCTTTGATCCCCAAATTTTGCACAGTCAGTCTCACGTCTTTCGTGAAAGACCTGAACACAATGCCAGGTACGTGAGGGGCATACCCCACCCACCAGATGTTCTTTCAGGTATAATCCCATAACAGATGTTAAACCTTAATCCATGACTGCCTATCCTATAAACCCTTTTCGTCCTATGCTAATTTATACTAATACCAAGTTAACATAGCCTAAAAATCCCATAACAACCGCTAACCTTAATCCGTGACTGACCTATCCTATACACCTTTTTCATCCTGTGCTGATTTATACTAATATCAAGTTAAACAATTCTATACAAACTTGAAGTACTTACTTTACAACCTAAAGTGGTCCATCCCAGAATGTTTGGAATGTGGCCCAGTCCAAAGTTCACAGTGGGCTACCTGCAAGTAACCCAGCCGCATTCTTTCAACAAAATGGCTGTCTTCTAAAACTATATTCTACAATTTACACCTTATTCAACTTCAATAAATCCTAAGATCACAACCCAGAAGCCTGTGACCAATACTAAGGCTCTTAGATGTGACCCGAGTTTGAATTGTAAGTTGTGTGAAAGCCAAAACTGCAGTTTGTGGAAGAATGGAAGCAATGAGCTTCCAAAGTTAGCTTGTGTTTGTCCCGGTCTCAGAGTTTTTATGTTTTGAGCTTACAGGAGCTTATTCTGGTTATAGTGCTAAGTAGAAAGGGGGAGGAAATGGGGTCAATAGCTCCTGAACACATCCTAGTGTTCTCAGGGTCAACGGCCCTTCCTGATCCCTAACGCTCAGTGGGCCTCTGTGGCCGGCTCCCAACATTTTAAATCTGTCATTTGTCATTTGTCCTGCCCACTGGGATATGAGCTCCAAGAGGGAAGAGAGGCTTTGCTTTTTTCCCTATCGCCCCTTGAACAATGCCTGATAATGTACTATTGGAATTTATGTAAGGTACTCATTCTTAGACTTGCTCAACGTTTGTCTATAAAACATGCTTCTATGAGCATTATAGTACCATCATTATTTTTGCTTTTTGTGGTTATATTTTAAAGTTAATCTCCAGCTGTTGGATGTTTATACACATTTTTATATGTTGATACATATCACCTATTGCTACCTAGAAAGACTGGAGCAGTTTACACACCACCAACTGTGCCTCACCTCCTTCCTGCACATTCATACCCACGTGGGGAGTTGTGAATCTTTTAAATATCTGTGACCTAAAAGATAAGTAACGATTCATTGTTTCATGTGCATTTTTTGTTAGTAGATTTGGATTTTTAAAATATTATTATGGCATGTGAACTGTTTTTTAAATCTTTTGCCTATGTTTGAAATTTACATTCACTCTTGTTTATTGCTATTTAGTAATTTCTTGTACACTCAGGATACTTACAATCTATCTGCTATATACACTGTAATATTTTCCTCATTTAGTGTTTTTTTTCTTCCACAATTTTATATTTGGACATTATTGCAATTAAAAACATTTTATTTTAAATATTTAATTTTGTTCATTTTGTAAAGTTCTTACTTTAATATTCTTATATGGTTTCTTTAAATGATGTGATTGCTAATAGTTTAGTCACTATTTTTCTTCATATTCAGTTTATGGTTGTTTATGAAGAGGTAGAGAAATTCAAGTTTGTTTTGTTTTACTTTTTAGAAAGTTTTGATCAGTTTTCCTCATGATGTGCCAACATTAAGGTAATAGCAATAGTTATGATTACTGCAGGATTACCATGGGCCAGTCATTTTGCCATAACCCTCAGGGTTATAGTGAAGCCTATTTTCTTAATAGAGGACAAAGCAATTGTTCAAATGTTTTAAGTTGACTTTACGATCATCTCTCATTTGTAACTTACTCGGGAGGCAGTCTAGAGCTTATAACCCACAATTCTGTGCTTTCCCATCAGTAGGATCACTTACTAAATAATAAGTGCTTGAGCAACATGTCATTGGGAAGAACATTTGCTGCCTATTATCACTGCGATTGTCAACTGTGAGTATTTAATCCAATACCACAGAACCTCACATTACTTGACCTCAGCCTTTTAAAAATTTCCTCAAACCTCTTCCTTTCCCCAAAGTCTTCTGTCATGGACTCATTGCCACAGGATGAGTGGAACTGATCCTAACTCTACTGCCTTAACTGTTAGAAAAAGCAGAAAGAAGATGAAGAATGTTTTCCTTCACATAAAACAAGGAGACACCAAAATATTGGAAGCAGCATGCTTAGAAAATTATATAGAAAGCTAGAATAGTAATATTATCTAGCTAAATAGTTTTTAATTTTAAAAAACTAAGAAGAAGGATGATAATAAGAGAGTCAAAACCTCATAAGCATAGAGGCATGCAACACTCAACCTCAAAAAAATATGATGAAACAAAAGACAGAAATGAAGAGTGAACAAGATAAATGGATAATTTCTAAAGTATTTTTTTAAACATAATCCTCTCATAAAATGATAGATTCAGCATATGAGAAATAAGCAGGGAGAGAAAAGATCTGAACAAAGCACTTAAAAACACTAGTTATTTGGTACATATAGAGAGATGATATACCAGAAAACAATGCATACTTTTTTGAGCACACACCAAATATTTATAAAGTAGAGCATGCTTCATACCACAAAGTAAAGGAAACCTCAGTCAATTCCAAATAAACACTCAAATGCAGACTATCTTTCACCATCACAATACAATAAAATTATTGATCTTTAAAATTATTATTATTTAGCTGAAGGATAGCTAAACAAAATCCTATATGATCAGTAAGTAAATAAAATCAATAGTCGTTGAATTTAAAAAGAAAATGAATTGTATTCAGAACTGAGTAATAATAAAAATGCTATGTGGCAACATGGATGGGAACTAGTCAAAAATGTATTTATAGAAAACTTATAGTTTTAAACACATTTATCAAGAAGCAGGAAACGTTTAAAAGTGACCACTGATTCAGCACAAAAAGCTAGAAAAGAATCAAGAGAGCAAACAAAAATAACAACAACAA
Source organism: Carlito syrichta (assembly GCF_000164805.1). Lineage (NCBI taxonomy): Eukaryota > Metazoa > Chordata > Mammalia > Primates > Tarsiidae > Carlito > Carlito syrichta. The sequence goes on from NW_007232474.1 coordinate 253,710, forward strand.
CAACAAAAGACCAAATTTGAAATGATGAAAGAAACAAAACAATAAAGAATATTAGCAAAACCAAATTCTGACTTCTTTCAACAAAATTATATGGTTCATCAGTACACCTTACTGAAAGCTCTAACAAATTTTAAAGATTTAAAATCTATTTTTGGAAAAAAATTTTAGAAAACAATAATACTATGTAACTCATTTTAGGAAGCTAGTGTTATGTTAAATCTAAAACAGATAAGTCTATTGGCTCATTTCAATTATGATTATATGCAAAATTTCTATGTGTAATATCAAATTCCTACATTGTATTTCAAATATATACGAACATATATGTATATATATATATATATATATAATATAAAATGATTCTTCAACATTTGAAAAATCTTTAAAGGTAATTCACATAAACAGACTACAGAAAACAAATCACCTCATTATCTTAATCAATAATTTCACTGCATTGATTAAGTTCAATACATATTGAACTTAGAACCTAGAAAGCAGAGGATAGATGGGGACTTTCTTTAAATTAAGAAAGTAAAGGTTAAATACCAAAATGTATAGCATTACATATAATGGAGAAATTTTAGATAATGTCGTTTATGACTAGGAATAAGATGAGGATTTCCACTGTTGCTGAACATAGTTGCAGACCCTGGACTATGCCACAAGGTAAGAAAAAATAAACAGTGGTAACAAACTGTAGGGAAAAGACACAACCTGGATGTTTTCTGATATCAATATCTATTTAGAAAAGTCAAGCCGGGCTCGGTGGCTCAACCTGTAATCCCACTCCTTGGGAGGCTGAGGTGAGTGGATTGCCTGAGCCCATGGGTTCGAGACCCGCCTGGATGACTTGGTGAGACCGCATCTCTACAATAAATCAAAATGAGCCGGGCATGGTAGCACGTGCCTGTAGTTCCAGCTACTTGGAAGGCTGAGACGGAAGGATCACCGGAGCCCAGCAGGTCGAGGCTGCGGTGGCCGGGAGTGGCCACTGCACTCCAGTCTGGGCGACAGAGTGAGACTCTAACTCAAAAAAAAAAAAAAAAGTCAATAAATTTAAAAAACAAATTACTCAAATTAACGAGGGAATTCAACGATACTGCTAATAATAAAAAATTGCATTTTTCCACCTCACTGATAATGAATGGAAAATAGAAGAAATATAGTATCTTTCAATATAATAATATGTATATACATAAAATAACATATGCATATGTGTGTACAGTCTAGGAACTAGCCTAGGATACATAAGATCTCAATAAAGACTTTTTATAAAAAACTGTAATAAATGATTTCGATTTTTTTTCTCTTTTTTTAAATGAGAGATAAACAATATCATGGATAGGAAGACTTTGTTATTAAACAACTGAAGTCATAACTAAAGACATTTCTAAGTAACTATTAGTAAATATTCCTAAATAGATATTGATACTAGAAAATATCAAGAGTCGTGTCTCTTCCATACTATTTGTTACAACTGTTTTGTTTTGTTTTTCCTCTTACCCTTGTAGTGTTGGCAGGGCCTCCAGAACACCAAGTTTACACAAAATCTTTAGAATAATAATAAAAAAAGATTCTATCTAAGAAATTCCATAAGTTCAACATAACTTGATACAAATGCCTGGCTAAGATATTACAAGGAATAAAAACTCTAAGCCAATACTATCCCTTAAAAGAGACACAGAAATCCTAAAAACAAACAAACAAAAAAGTGTAGTGACATATGTCCCAATTTACTTTATTTCACTATTAAACGCTTGTTTAGCAATCAAAAAATAAATGTAAAAGAGAAAATCATCTTATCTTTATAAAAGTTACAAAAAGGATATTAGGTAAAAATTAAGCATACACATGATTTTTAAAAAAACTTTTAAAACTAAAAGATTCTTTAACCTAAAACAAGCATATTTAATGGAGAATAGCTAGAATTCTCTCTGTGGTTTTGAATGAAACAAGGAGGTCTTTTTCATGACCCCATTTAATATTATACTAGAAGTACCGGCCAGTGCTTCAACAGAAGGAGAAAAAAAGAAAAGGAGAAATAAAGTCCATCAATATTCACAGACAGCACAAATGTATACATAACAAAATCAAAATAAATGGAAGATATATTCTTATAACTTAATAAGTATAACAAAAAGAAAATGAACATTTTAAAAGATACCATTAATAATGGCTTGAAAAAGTCAAATAACTAAGAATAAACGTGAAAAAAGTATAAGATATTTAAACAAAAAATTATAAAACATTATTGACAAATAAAATAGACTTGGATAATTAGAAAGCTATACCAGATTAATGGGTCAGAAGACATAATTTAAGATGATGACAAGTTTCTCCAAACTAACACACAGCTAATCAACATTCCAAGAGAATTTCATGGAAGTTGATAAGTTAATTCTAAATGTATATGAAAATTCAAAGTGCCAAACTTGAAGGGGAATAATAAATTGGGAGAACTTACCCTATAATAGTAGTTCTCAAATTTGGTTGTATGTTATAATCATCAGGAAGATTTCTAAAAACCTAATGGTGATGTCTTACCACTTGCATAATTAAATTCCTATCTCTTCAGGAAGGAGAGACCCAGGTATCTATATTTTTAAAACTATTCAGGTATTTCTAATGTTCAACCAGGTTTGAGAACCATGACTTTATAGCATATTATTATATGTAATACAAGATTATATAAATTATATACTAGATATTGCAAATCTACATTAATAAAGGGGAAATTGATGTAAAGATAGTAATTAGATGAATGGAACAGAATAGAAGCTGCAGAAAAGAGACTCAGGTATGTACAGACATTGCTTATGAGTAACGTAACACAGTAAGACAGTAGGAAAAATAAATGAATGTCACTGCATCAATTGACTCTATAGAAGAAAAATACAAAGACTGGCCTCAATTTCAAACTGTATGCAAAAAAATCAATTCCAGATAGATTGCATATCTGAAAGTGAGAGTAAACAATAGAATTTCTAGAAGCTAACAGAGAATACTTTCACAAACTTAGGGTAAGGAAAAATTTCTTTGACAACACCAAAAAGGAAAATAACTACAAATTAACAATACTAGCACTAAAATTAAAAACGTCCATCCATTAAGAAAATGAAATGTGAAGAAGCTATAGACTAAGAGAGGATATTTGTAACACAGAAAACTGACAAATGGTCAGTAACCAAATATATATACATATGCTTCTCCAAATCCATAATAAAAATTTTAAAAATCCAACAGAAAAATTGAGCAAGAGGTAGGAACTATTGCCTCATAAAAAAAGCATCTTCAAGAAAGCAATAAATATATGAAAAGGTGCTCAATATTAGTCATCAGGGAGATAAAAACGAAAACCATGAACCAAGAATGACTACAACTAAAAAGACTGATAGGGTACCTGCATAATCAATGTTTGTATACCTAACCCTGAATTGTACCCCACATCTTTATAAAGAAAGAAAGAAAGAAAGAAAGAAAGAAAGAAAGAAAGAAAGAAAGAAAGAAAGAAAGAAAGAAAGAAAGAGACTGATAATATCAAGTATCACTAAGAGTATGAATTAATTGAAATTCTCATATAGTGCTGTTGGGAATGTGATTTGAAATAGCTACTTAAGAAACTTGTTTTTCATCTCCTACCAATGCTGAATGTACACACATATGAGAGCAGTCCAACTTAATTTTATACCCTATTGAATGCATGCACACGTGAGCACACATGTACTAAATATTCATGTCAAAATGGCGAATAGCAGTAGAATGGATAAATAAACTGTAGTATATTCATCCAATGGAATATTATACATACTGAATTTGAATGAACTGTATAAAACAACATGGATTCATTTTACAAATGAATAGCATACATATAGGCCAATCAGAAATATTACTTACAGTAATTTTTCATTTATGCAAAGTTCATAAATGGACAAAAGTTATGATAGTGGTTATCTTTGGGGACGATGATAGATAGTGATAGACAAAGGATACAAAATGGGGCTTCTAGAATACTTGGAATTTTCTATTCCTTGAACGGCAAAGAAGTTACATGAACATGCTTATTTTGTGGAAAATTTTCAAGGTCTTCATTTTTCTCCCTTAATTGAAGTATAATATAGTAGTAAAATAATAAAAGATGAAGAATATGGTCTGGACACATGGAGAGATATACTAGGTTCTTCTGTAAGGCAATATAAAAAACTCAATTCTTCGCAAATTAATCTATTCAATTGATACAATCCAATAAAAATACCAATTGGATTTCTTGCAGAATCAGTTGATTTTTTTCAAAGTTTATTTGAAAAGTCACAAGATATGATATCACTCCAGTTAAAATAGCTTTTATTTAGAAAACAAATAACAAAAAAAAAAACCAACAAAAAACAGATGCTGGCAAGGATGCAGAAAAAAGAAAATGTTCGTACACTGTCTGCGGGACGGTAAATAAATTAATGATAAATGTTTGAGGTGATAGATACCCCCATTACCCTGACTTCATTAGTATACATTGTATGCTTATATCAAAAATCACACGTACCTCAAAAATATGTAAAAATATTATGCATCCATAAAATTTCAATGTCTATGAATAGTTAGGTCAACTTAGGAAAAAAAAGTGAAAACAGGGAGTCAATCTATTTGTTACAGTAGTATTTATTCCAAATCCATAATTACAAATATTGTGATTTAAGGACAATTAAGGAAAAATGGATTCATGGGGAGATATTTTAGAGACAGACGGTGCCAGATGTGAATCTATAATATGATTTAAAGGAGGCAAAATGAATCAATGGAAAAAGATGACCAGCTTAGCAAGCAGTACTTGGCAATCAGATGAACTATAGAAAGAAAATGAAAACTGAACCCCTATAAAACCTCATAGCAAAGTGCCCTCCAAATAGACAAAAACTAAATGTAAAATATGAAAATGTAAAGTTAATGTAACACAATATAAGAAATATCTTTTGTAACCCAGCCATGAAAAAACTTTTTACTCAAAGCCTCAAAAGCATAAAATATGAGACAAAAATGATTTGGGTCTGGCTTAGAAATAGAGACACATAATATATACATGGCAAAACATGATCTGATTCTAAATAATCAATTTAAAAATGAATCAAAACTCTAAGCTGATGACAGCTTGCACCAATTCATCACCTGCAGGTGTGCATGAGTGTGTATAACTGGAGATGATATTCGGTCATCTTTCTTTTTATTTTGTCATGTAATATCTAATACACTCTTTTGTCTGTGAACAGGGTAAGATTTGCTTAACAACAGTTTTTAAGTTGTTTTTCCAGTAGTTTGTCTAACCCACATTCTACTATGGCTTCAATTCTACCACTCTGGTGACCAGAAATACATATTGGCCTAGAAAATTAGTTTGTCTTTTATGCAGTCAAATTAACCACTTAAAGATTCTAGGGTATCTATTGGAGGTTTTAATGTCTTTAAACCAGAATTAATAGTTACATTAAAACTCACTAACTTAATATTCAGTCACTTTAATTGAACTCTGACTTTTCAACATGGTTTTTTAAACATTGTCTTGTGATATTAATTTCTATATCTTCAAATTAAAATTGCTATCATTTAGAGAGTCAGGAGTTAGACCAATACAGTGAGGGAAGCATTGATACAATCAACATTTAGAAGCGGTTAAGAGTTTTGGGAATACTTCTTTTGAAACATGGCGATTTTGATAATGACTTTTGTTTTAGAAAACTAAATTTTTCTATATCCTAGAAACATAAGTATTAATAATTTTAAACTTGCCATTCTTGATTACAACCAATTTCAAAAAAAAGGGCAGAAATAATTCACCATTCATGTTAAACTAGTGAAGGCCTACAGAAAGTTCAAGAAGCTTCATTCCATTCCTTATCCCTACTCATCCCAGAGTCCTATCTATTTTCTCCCTTCTCCGACACTACTGGATCTTGAACATTCATTGGTCAGTTACTTACGTTCTCTCTTTTGTGATGACTTCTCCTTTAACAGAACTCATATAATCTATATTAAAATTTCCCTCTCCAATTTCCAAGAGCAAGCATTTATAAGTACTTTCTAGCCAGCTAAAGTATTAGAGCATGCTTACCTTCAAAATAGATGCCTGACTGGATTTCTAGAACCCTGGGGAGGGTCCTGAGGTCAAGGGAGTGGACGAATTCTTCCAGTGATAACGCCATTGCTCTGGCTTGGGTTGTATGTACTTACAGAAACCTGTGGCTTCTGGGTGTCACTTGACTGCAGTTACGGACCATGCTCATCCTTTCTCAGGCAGGCAGGGATGTCACACTAGAGCCAAACTGGGGTGGAGTAACTCATGTGGGGAGGACAGTGAGAAGGGAGGGAGCAGGCAGGAGACAAGATGTGTTACAGCTTTTCTTGCTCACATTGTGGCTTCATTTCCTTCTAACATGAAGTAGAACAGGATGGGGGAGGAGTGAGTGGGTCTGAACAGACACTATCAAAAAAAAAAAAGAGAGAGAATTGCTAAGTAGGTCTTTCTGTCCGCTGTGGATCCAGGTATGCCTCTGCAGGGGTGGCAAGACTGTTTCGGGTCACAGTTGCTTGTGGCTTGTCCACCAAAAAGGAACAAGAGTGCAGGACTAAAGTCTAATCTTGCACATGAACTCATTATCTCACTAGATATTTCTAAGTTTGGCTTTGTGCCTTATTTGCATAGTCTCAGTGCTTTCATATTAAATTTGGTATAAAAGTGCTTTGTGTCAGCTCTTTTTTAGAAATCTGATACTCGGGAGAGAGTATCGAAACCACTTTTTATTCCTCCACATTAAAAATTGTGCTGAATCGTGAAGGAGGGTAGGATAGGGGTAGACTATGCAAAGTGAAACAGCAAATTAATAAAATTAAAATGAAGTTTCTAATTTCTATACTGTATAGAAAGCATTTAAATCAGTTGTTAGGAAGCCTGAGTTTTCTGGGTTTGGCTCTGCTTTTGATTTATAGAGTGACTTCAGCTTTGTCTTCTCTGATCCTCGTTTTTCTTATTAAATGGAAGTAGAAGGCATCAAATAAATTTTATAATTTCTTCCAAGTCTAAAAGTGTGCAATTCTTTCCCCGTGCCCCAACTTTAGCGGGGGAACGCCCAGAGTCAAAGGAGGCAGAAGTAAGTTCATGAAAGTCAATCTCTTAAAAACCAGTCCCCTCTCTATTCTTTTGTATTTAACAGAAACAATCTTTTAGCTGTAGTGTATACATTTCAACGTGATATTTTCTAAGTCTCTTTAAGGGTAAATAAAGGATACTGGTGACATATATATACCTGAGAGATACCAAGGAGCTGCACCTTCTCCTTATCCATTGAGCTCCAGGGTCCCTGCCTATGAACTGTCTTGGCCTTAGGCCGCAGACCACAAAGCCAGATAGAAAAGGTCAGGAGACATCCCAGCCCTACCACATCATTCATATAAGTGACCTAGAAAGAAAACTACTGTCTTATTTTGATATAGAGTTTACAAAACTCTTTCATTGCTTCACAATCATATTGGATGCCTGCAATAACCTACTTGACTTTCTTTCTTTCTTTGCAAAAGTAGAATTCATGGTTAGCCACATCAATAGGTTTTTCATCAGTAGGTTCAACTTCCTTACGGGCAACCCTTTTGTCCAAAAAAAAATCTCCCAAGCTTGATCAGCCTGCCTTCTACTCCCCCTCCCCCTGCCAAGTTCAGATTGTTTCCAGTCTAACCACATGCTTCACGTGGTTGAATATGCTATACAAAAAAAGGTTGCTGTGGGCTGCTCCTTAAAAATTATACATCCATCAGAATTGATGCCACAAGAAATTTTATTTGATGTCTAATAGATATCAGTAGAAGGACTCAAATTAATTTTATAATTTCTTCCTAGTCCAAAATTGTGAGATTTTGGATTGTGGTCCAACTCTAGGAGGGAAATGCCCAAAGTCCAAGGAGGCAGAAGTAACCTCAAGAAAATAAATATCTTAAAAATCCTTCTCCTCTTAGTCTTTGTATTTAACTGAAACAATATTTTAGAGCTAGGGTATACACTTGAAAGCGAGGTTTCCTAAGTCTCTTTAAGAGTAAATAAAGGATACTGGTTGGAATGTATATACTTAAAAGACTTCACTTAATTTTTATTGATATTTCCAAGTCAAATTTCTATCCTACTAGCCAAAACAGTCATTTCATAATATTACCAATCTCTTAATTTACCTATGCTATATCTGCTTCTTCTCTTGCAACAGATGACCCTCCCTGTCTGTGAAAAATCTGTCTCTTTTATATTTCCAGTCCTATTAATGATGTTGTCATTCTGCCAGTTTCCTGGACCAGAAGGTTTAGATGTATGTGAGATGCTATATTTTCTCCAGCCTCCCAACCCATCAGGCTTTATAGATGGTAATAGTACCACTCACTCTGTCCCTGCCCTGTGTCCCCACTGCTCTTACTTTAGTCCAGATTATAAATAATTCTGAACTGCAGGCAAAGAAATACTAAAGGGAACATCCAAAATAAAGTTGACAAAGAAGAGTATTGACAAGGCACTTGAGCCATAAGGTAGTAAAATAAATTATTAAATTTCAATCATTGAAACAGTAGAGTATAATCTATTATTATACTAGATTAATGAATGCTCAGAACCAACTAGACTATATATAATAATCTTCTCTTTTAAGAAGGTGAAATTCCGAAGCAGTAGAGAAGAATGATTTATTCAACAAACAGCTGTAAATAATTAAAAAAAACTTTTAACATTCTGTGCAATAAAATTAAAGGTAGATACAATTTAAAATTAAATTTAAATAAAAATATACCAGAGGAAAAAATAATAGGAAAATGTCTGGAAAAGGGTAAGAAAAGAACTATTTTAAACATCCTTTGAAGTCTTAAAGGAAAAGATTAGTAAATTTGGCAACAAACTTATGAAATACTTTTATAAATAAAAAAGGGTTATTAAAAAATAGGGGGGGAGGTATAGAAGTATAGACTTCAAATAAAGAATGAATGTCCTGAGTGTATAAAGTCCATTTATTAATAAATATGCAAAATAAAAATATTCAAAGACTTCTGTTTCTATAAGCTGTGTCTGATTGACTTTTCTACCAAAGATACTTGGAAAAGCCAGATGATTTTTGTAAAAGCTGTTTTAAGAAACAGGAGAGCTATCAGGGTAACTGAGTGGTAAGAGGCCAAGATCCTGGAAAGCAAGCAACTCTATGAGAAGAACCCCTTATTCTCCACTTCTTTTCCCTCAAAGTATTTGTGGATTAGCAATTGGAATCAAGAGAGAGGTTGAGAAGTAGAGCCAAATCTGGTGGTGACGGAGGAGAGAAACCAGGTCGAGGTTTTGGCAGTATCACAGAGCGAAAGAGAGAGAGAAAAAAAGGAAACTGGGACTAGCAAGGCCTCCAGAAAGAGTCAGAGAAATGAGTTGTTCCGCACCACTTTGCTCTTTTAGGATTAGCCCATTCAAAAGTAGTACAAGATTGAGTGCATGAGATGTCAACTAGACAGTGATTGGTAAGTAGCTGAGGAAGTCAAGCAGTATTCCCAGGAGTCTTACAGAGCTGGGAAGCCAGGGCCTGCCAAGAAGGAAAGAGGAGCCCATAAACGCCCCCGCAGCTGGGGCTCCTGAAGTCTGCTTCCTAAAAGGAAGGGTTGACTGCAAATAGAACAGGCTTTACAAAAACTGAAACCTGGACCAAAACTAGTTCAATACTTTATTAGATTAAAATAATGTGCTTCTATTTTAGCTGCCAGACAGACACAAAGGTAAATCCTCCTGTTGAGGAAAGCAGTCAGAACTCCTATAAATTTTTAAACACAACATCTAGAATTCAATTTTTTAAAAAAGTATAGGAATGCCAGAAAACAAGACAAAGAGGAAAAGGACAAGAGAGAGAGAAGGAGGGAGAGGTAGATGGGGGGGGAGAGACAGAGAGAGAGAGAGAGAGAGAGAGAGAGAGAGAGACGCCCCCGAGGTGATTAACTATTAGAATTATTAGTCCTGAAATTTAAAATAATTTTGATGAACATGCTCAAAAGTAGAATACGAGAAGAATTTCAGAAGAGAACCGCCATCTATAAGAAGTAGCAAACAAAATTTCTAGAGTTGAAAAATACAGTAACTAAAATGAAGAATTCATTAATTGGGTTTAAAGCAGATGGGGCATACAGTAGAAGAAGATGGTGGAACTGGAAATAAGAGAGTAGAAAATATCTCCCCTCTCTCTCTACAGAGAGATTTTTAAAAGTGGAACATTCAGAAAGTAATCTAAGGGCTATTTTGGCTGTAGTGAAAAGATTCTATGTGCAAACTGAGTCCCAAAATGATAGGAGAAAGAATAGCGGAGAAATAATCTTTCAGGAGATAACTGAAAAGACATTCTAAAGAGTCAAGAATTGCCAAGAACACCAAAGAAGGTAAATGCAAAGAAAAGCGTACCAAGGAACATAATGCTAAAACTTTTAAAAGCCAAAATCAAGAAGAATATCTTAAATGCAATCTAAAGGGGCGGGAGGGGGGGAGCAGAGGAAACCATCACTTTCAAAGAATTACCAAATAAGACTATCACTGACTTACAAACAAAAATCAGTAAAGCCAGAATACAATGAAATAACATCATTAAAATGTTGAAAGAAAATAACTACCAACGTAATATTTCAAATCCAGAGAAAATACTCTACAAAAGCAAAGGCAAAATAAGGACATTTTTAGACAAAGAAAAACTCTGAACTTTTCAGACCAAAAAGAATTTTTTCACCAGTATATCTGCCTCAAATAAACACTAAAGGTGTTCTTTAGGCAAAAGGAAAGTCACCTCAGACAAAAAGTCAAAACCACAGAAAGGAATTAAGAGGGTAAATATGTGAATAATTTGGATGAATATCGAGTGACCCAAACAATAAGTAATAGTTTGTGGAGTTTAAAATATATATGAACTATATATGACTCATGCAATTTTTTGCAATATATAACAGTAATGCAAAAAAAAATTTTAAATTTTATAAGGTTCTAGGCTTCTAGAGAAGCCTAGATGTTGTAGAAGTAATCATTTTTTTCTTTTTTTTTAAACTTTTTTTATTATAAAATTGTGGGGTACCATTAAGGGTTAGGTATACAAATGTGCATCGTTCAGGCACCCTTGTTGATAAGGGGTGTCTACACATCCCCAGACAGATATTGACTACCGTTAATCCCACCTCCCTTCCCCTCCCTACCCCGCCCCCATAGTTTCCCACCACTGTCAGTCCTTTTCTTTTAGTATTATCATAGATATTCAAGATCCACTATATGAGTGAGAACATGTGATACTCAGATCTTTGTTTCTGTGAGAGATCACTCAGTATTATAGACTCTAGTTCCATCCAGGTTGCTGCGAAATTCATGATTTTGTTCTTTTTTATGGCTGCGTAGTATGCCATCGTGTATATGTACCACATTTTTTTTTAATCCAGTCCTCTTTTGATGGACAGCATGGTTGATTCCAGGTTCTTGCTATTGTGAACAATGCTGCGATAAACATTCATATGCAGTTATCTTTTTGACAGAGTAATTTGAGTTCTTTGGGGTATATTCCCAGTAGGGGGATTGAGGGGTAATATGGGAGGTCAATGTGGAAGTAATCATTAACATCAGATTGAAATAAATAAGAATGCATGTGATAATTTCTAGAAGAGCCTGTTAACTAAAATATAGTAAATGGAAAAATATAATGAATTTTTGATTATCCAAAAAAAGTCAAGAAAGCAAAGAATACAAAAAACTAGCAAATACTAACACAGCAAGCATAAACTCAATTATATTCTTAATTTAAATTAGATAAATATACAAATCAATATTAAATAATTTATTAGTCCAAACAATAAACTAATATTGGCTGATTGCATTTCTCAGAAGTAAATGTTGCTTGAAAATACATTTTAATTAAAGTATACAGAATATCTAAAGGCAGGGGAAATGATATACCATGAAACATTGAGCAAAATAGAACTTATTAAAATATACAAATATCAGATAAAGTAGATTTAAGGCAATAAGCATTATGGATAGAGATAAAAAGTAATTTATTAACAAAAATATCAATTAATGAAGAAACTGTACAGCTCTAGATAACATTACTTCAAAATATCTTTTAAAAATTAATCTGACTCAGAGAATAGAATCCACTATCAGAGTAGAAACCATTTACACACTCATTCAAAAGCTGAAAGAACAAGCAAGTATTTAATTCATAAAATCTATATCGTTGAGGGTGCAATATTTAGTCACCCAAGTCAACTGCAAACTTGTGTGATCTGTCTTGAAAACAATTTGATCTAGCAATTTCACACTTAGACATAATCAGATACACACAAAGGTTTATTCATGCCATAGTTAAAGCATGCGTTAATTGAATGACCCAAAGAAAGGAGAAGAAAATAAAAAGAAGCATGCTTGGAAAATTCCCACTGAAACAAATCTGGTCCACACTCTGGGTTTGCTCTTCAATACTTCTTAGTCCTTCCACTTGTTAAAATACAGATCATAAGACTGACAGAATAGACTTTGGTGGCAATGATATAGCAAATTATAAACAAGACCTAAGACCATGCCAGGCCAGGGTTAAGTCACACATCTCTTGCCTTAAAGAATAAACCTTGTTCTAACTACCATAAGGTTTTTCTTTTTTCTTTTTTTTTAAGTTAAACAATCACTGACCTTAAGATAAGCAATACTGAAATAATTGCAGCTCACAGACCACCAGACATAGCCTCACTGACCTGCTGTCCCCCACTCTGCCCCGTTCCATAAACCATAACTGTCGCTCTAATTGGACAAGAAACTGATTTCAGTAACTTTCTCCTAATAAAATGCCAGACAATTTTGGTCAGCTGCCAGAGTCCACAGACTTTTCTTACGTCCTAAAAAGACGTAAGACATAAAGAGCTGAATTCCACCTCACTTTAATGAATGTGGGCTGTGTGTTACATATACGTTTGCTTACAATGCATGCATATCCCCCTTTTGTGAGTATTCATAGCACATAACATAACCTGTTAACTATGTATACTTAACTGACTAATTTGGCATGAATTTGTGTCCCACCCTTCCCTCCAAATGCCCACTTTCAGTTTCTAACAGAGGCTGTGCTTCCCAGGTTGTGGGATGACCAGCCTGCAGGTTGCATCTCTTTATAAGAAGTAAAGTTCTATTCTCCAAATGTATGAACCTTGGAATTATTTGTTGGCACACTAAGGAACAGAGATGGGCCTGCCCATCAAGTGATGATGAAATTATGGCTCACGTCATCATTAATAATAATTCCTATCCCAAAAGAAGTATTGATTAAAAACAAAAACAAAAGCTCACATAAAGCTCTGCAGCTACTTTCCTACAAAGTGAACAAAACTGGTTGAATATATACATATATAAATAATATATAATATATAAATAATCTCACAAGCAGAGATCCAAACTTTAAAAGCAGAGGCTTAAAGACATATTATAACATCAAATATCATAGAATATTTACTTGCATAAGGAATAAACCACAGAAGGCATTCTGATTGGTATCTAAATAAGTCATTTTCTGAAACATTCTTCTCATTGCTTATTTCTAAATAAGCAAAAATTAGGCCTTTCCTAGAAAAATGGAAATTGCTCCCTGATTTTGTCTTAACTTCAATGTCAAGTCGTTGAAAGGTTATGAAGCAGTTCTACCTAAAGAATAAGCTGGTTCTGGGGAATCATACAGCATCATCAGGGCATCAGGCTCAGTTTCACTCTTCATGGGTTGCATTTCAGGGAGATCTCTCTGTTATGTGATCTCTGGCAGCTCAAGATTCAAGATTGAATCCTCATAGATTCAAGTGCAATGGAAAAATATACCTTCTCCGTACTACATCAGGAAAAGTCCCAGGATACACTTCGATGACTCCAACTTGGATCACATGTTTATGTCTTAGCCAGTTACCGTGACTGAGAAAATGAAACATGCTAATTTCCTAAGTCAGGTTCATGTGTTCTACTTTGGATTTTATTAGGCAATTTCCTCCGATACATCACAGAAACAGAATGGAGAGAGGAGAGACCTCAAAGGAAAATCAGTGAGCTAGTACGGGTACTTGACAAACACAAGCCTAGTACACCTACCATAAGTGTCCCTAGTGCCTTAAGTGACTTCCTATTCACCACACTTTGATCACCATTTTCTTCTGTCTCCAACTAATTTATAAGTTCCTAATTTATATAAATTTTGTATAATGTATATAAATTTATAAATTCCTAATTTATAGGAATGAATGCGAATTATTAAAATAATCCAGAAAAAAGCAAAACTCTGCCGGAAAACAGCCATTTGTTCTGTTTGTTTTCCAAATACAACACAAGCATATATTTACAAGCACTGCTAAATCAAAACATCGCACCAATGACACTCTGTGTATCTCCCAACCTATGAATGTGTTCATTCATCACTGCCTCATTTTCATTTCAAAGCTCTTACTTCCGGGTACTTTTAGCCTTTGTTTGAATGAAATTCAATGCAGGCCTCAAATTTCTTCTCAAATATGTTATTTTTCTGGTCATCTTTTTAAAAAATTAATGTTTAATTGTTCTCTCAGCAAGTATTTTTAATTCTTCATCTATGATTGTCGTTATAAAAGGGACTGAGAAGATACACGAATACTTAAAGAGGTTATGTTAGCAGACCATGCACACAATCCAATGTATAAAGTTCACTACAGAGACGAACAGGCCATTTTAGCGGGACATACACACACACACACACAAGCACGCGCGTGCCACACACACACACACACACACACACACACACACACACACACACAAACATGAACTCAGAAACTTCAAGATTTAGAAAGGGGGTTCCCTAGGAAGAGTTCCAGAGGTTAATCTTAAAGAGTAAAAAGGGGTTAGGTGGGTAAGCCTGCTCACTTTTTGGAAATTTTACTCCAATGGGTGGATCTGTATGTTTTCTTATGTGGAGTTCTGCCTGTTACCAAATATAGGAAAAGAGCAGAGATTGAAATGTGCATCTTGCAAAGAACAGCAGTGTGAATATTGGTGTTATTTTATGAATCCTGTCTTGACATTTTCCTTTGCTGTAGGACTCAAACCTTTCTCAGTACCATGACTGGTCAAAAATAAAGTTCCCACATTCATGAAAGATTTTCCAACTTCTCTCATTATGTAGTGGATGTTCTATTATATAACTCTAACATTTTCCTCTGACTTTTATATAGCATTTTTTAAAAGCTTAACTGCAATATGCCTGCAGAAAGAATATTTCCACTTTAACAGTTCTTTTCTCTTTTCTGTACATTTGTTATATCTTATAACTGAGAGAAAATCAAGGATGTCATTTGCTTTTCAGTGTGATAACATTTTGGAGGCTCATAAAAACAATTCAGTCCTAAGGATTATTAAAAATAGAGTTTTAAAATGTTTCAACAATTCTCTATTACAAATTCGACATTGATAAGTTGTCATCCTCTTTAAAAAATTCAGTCTGGCGAGGCCTGGTAGCTCACACCTGTAATCCCAGCACTTTGGGAGGGTGAGGTGGGAAGATAAGGAGGGAGGATTGCTTGAGCCCAGGAGTTTGATATCAGCCTGAGCAACACAGCAAAACCTCGTTTCTACAACAACAATAAAAATAGTTGAGCATCGTGGTGTGCACCCGTAGTTCCAACTGCTCGGGGGTCTAAGGAGAGAGGAATGCTTGAGTCCAGGAACTTGAACCTCTCTTGAGCTGTGATTGTGCCACTACACATCAGTCTGGGCAACAAAGTGAGACCCTGACTCAGAAAAAAAAAAGTGTTTCCTTTTAGATTTCAGACCTAAAAATAAAATGATATATTAAGCATGAATTGTATTATGAAAACAAAATATTAAAATATGTATTAAATATGAATTATCTAATTTTCTACTTTGGTAAATTACCCTGACAACTCTACGTATACGAAACTGTTCATTCTAAGTGACTTTTTTTCAGCTGGTGCCACCAGACTGAGTCAGGTTGAGAAGTACCAGATAAGCAAAGCTGTGTAATATCAACAGCATATTCAGCTGTCCATGTCAAATGGGCTATGGCAAAAGTGATGGAGATAGCAACAAAAACAAACAAACAAACATAAAACAGCAACCACACATACACACACACATATACGAGAGAGTAGCAAGTGATGCAGTCTGATCTAGATTCCTATTTCCTGAAGTGCTAAAACACTTGAAGAACCTACTTTACTTATTTGGTGTGTCAGCCACACCTCTCTTAGGACATTACGTTTCTCATAAGTGTCCCTGTTTTGCAAACTAAGTGCTTGATACACAATTTGACTGAAATAAATGTCAATGTTGGAAGAGTCATGGATTCAGTGACAGGAAACAGGAAAATCTGGCCTACTATACTTACCCAAAAAAAAAAAAAAATCCAATCCATTGAGAAACCCCAGCCAGTAAAAAGAAGAAAAAAAAAAAATCTTAAAAGAAGGGATTAAAAAGGTAGCAACAAGAGTGATTTACAAGATCATTTTATAGAAAAAGAATGACTTGGCTGGGCTCCATGGCTCAGTCTGTCATCCCAGCACTTTGGGAGGCCGAGGGGAATGGATTGCCTGAGCCCACTTGTTCGAGACCAGCCCGGGCAACTTGGCAAGACCTTGTCTCTACAATAAAATAATAAGAAAAAATTATTCGGGCATAATGGTAGCGTGTGTCTGTACTTCTGGCTCCTTGGAAATCTGAGCCCAGCAGGTCAAGAATGCAGTGGCCATGAGTGTGCCATTGCACTCCATCCTGGGCGACGAAGTGAGACTCTGACTCAAAAAAAAAAAAAAGAAAGAAAGAAAGAAAAGAAAAAGAATGACTTTACATTTCATTACATTCTGGTGCATCCAATTTCCTTTTTTTTTGTATATATATGAAATCACTGGGAATAAATGAAGTAAATGACTTGTTACAATGATTTTTTACAAAGACATATAGTCATAGTTCAAACTACCTTCTCAGTGACTATGTTTTCCAATTAAACGCTGACAGTATTGCAACAAGTTTCATCATTTCATGAGCTCATTGTTTTAGAAGATGTATTTATTTCATTCTTAGGAATCGTAAATTTATCTTCAAGAGTTTGTTATCTTCAAGAGTCTGCTAGATTTGTTTGTAGTAAGAAAATTCTTGCTATAAACAGTTACAATTACATTACATATTTGTTTTCTGGTAGCATGTATTCAAAAGTAATGTAATATTTGCATCCATTTCTTGGAACGTTACTCCCAGAATAAAATTGTTTGAATAGAACCAAGTATTGGGGAACCTGTTTATACTATTACCATTCCTTAGGGAAGAAATTTAGAGGACTGTGCACTTGAGATGGAGTATATAAAGTAGAGCAACCATCATTTTAAAAAACATTAATGACTATTTAATTTTAGAATAGATTATAGATTCCAGGAAAGTTGCAAAGATAGTACAGAGATTTCCTGTGTACCCCATATCCACACCTGTTTCCCTTATTTTTGTTTTCTTTTTTAATTTTTTTATTTTAAAGATGTGGGCACAATTCAGGGTTAGGTATACAAATTTTCATTATGCAGGTACCCTTCTGGATGAGGTGTGCCCTCCCTCCCCTGGCAGATTCCCACTACTGCCAATCCTGCCCTCCCCTGCCCCCGCCAGTTTCCTGCTACCGCCAATCCTTTTCTTATAGTATTATGGTAATTGTTCAAGGTCTGCTTATGAGTGAGAACATGCGATTCTCCGTTCTTTGTTTCCGTGATAGATCACTCAGTATTATAGCTTCTACGTCCATCTAAGTTGCTGCCAAGTTCATAATTTTGCCCTTCTTTATGGATGATTAATCTTCCGTCACATATACGTACCACATTTTTTTAATCCAGTTCTCTTTCAATGGACAGCACGGTTGGTTCCACATATTTGCTATTGTGAACAATGCTGCAATAAACATGTAGGTATCTTTTTCTTAGAGTGATTTGAGTTTCTCAGGGTATATTCCCAGTAGAGGGATTGTGGGAGCATACGGAAGGTCAATTTTTAGATCTTTCAGGAATCGCCACACTGTTTTCCACAGAGGCTGCACTAGTTTACACTACCACCAACAGCGTAGAAGCATTCCTTTTTCGCCACATCCTCTCCAGCATCTGTTGTTTTTTGAGTTATTGATGATGGCCATCCTGACTGGAGTTAGGTGTTATCTCAGTGTGGTTTTAATTTGCATTTCTCTGATGACTAGTGACGCTGAACATTTTTTCATGTATCTGTTGGCTGCCTGAAGGTCTTTTTTTGAGAAGTGTCTATTCATATCTTTTGCCCACTTTGTAATGGGGCTTTTTTTTTTCTTTTCTTTTTGGCACATTTGAGTTCCTTATATATCCTAGATGTCAGGACTTTGTCAGACATATAGTTGGCAAGTTTGGTGCATTGGTCACACCTTAGAAACCAATATTAAGATAATACTATTGTCAAGTAAACACCATACTTTACTATAATTTTATCAGGTTTTTGCTAATGTCATTTTTTTTAGGATTCCATTCAGAACACCCCGTTGCATTTAGTCAACATGTCTCCCCAAGTTCCTGCAGGTTGCGGCAGTTTCTCAGACATTTACCATTTTAGGCAGGCCTTTACAATTTGAGGAGTACTAGTCAGGTGTTTTGCAGAATGTGCCTCAGTGTGGGTTTGTCTGATGTTTTTCTCATGACTAGACAGGGGTTATGGGTTTGTGGAGGAAGACCACATAAGTAAAATGCTATTCTCATTCCATCATATCAAGAGTACAGGCTATATCACTAATCATCAAAGAAATGCAAACTAAAACCACACTAAGGTACCACCTAACTCCAGTCAGGATGGCCATCATCAATAACTCAAAAAACAACAGATGCTGGAGAGGATGCAACAAACAGGGAACACTTCTACACTGTTGCTGTGAATGCAAACTAGTACAGCCTCTGTGGAAAACAGTGTGGTGATTCCTAAAAGTTCTAAAAATCTACCTTCCATATGACCCAACAATCCTCCTCCTGGGAATATACCTGGAGGAACTCAGACCATTGTGTGAAAAAGATATCTGCACATGCATATTTATTGCAACGTTATTCACGGTAGAAAAAGCATGGAACCATGCTGCCCATCGAAAGTGGACTGGATTTTTTAAAAAATGTGGTACATATACATAATGGAATATGAGGCAGCCATAAAGGATAAAATTATTAACTTCACAGCAACTCAGTGAAGTTATAATACTCAGTGATCTACCACAGAAACAAAGAACTGAGTACCATATGTTCTTACTCATAAGCAGACCCAGAAAAATTATCATAATACTATAAGAAAGGCGTTAGCAGTAGTGGGAAACTGCCGGTGGTGGGGGGGAGACACACTTCATCAGTAAGAGTATCTGATCTCACACCAGGTCAAGTGGGGTCCCAAGAGAAGCCTAAACTTTACCTGTACAATGTCCATTTGTACAGGGCTGGAAACTTACACTGAAGCTCCATGAGGGAGGAGTATCTATATAAATAATTTGGAATGATCTGCATAAGAGATATGTCTTCCCCCATTTATTTATTTACTCAATCATGTATTTACGTCAACATGAATTAATGGATATTTATTTCATACTTTAGATTACCGTCTAACACTACTTAAAAATTTTATTTTGTAGCTCATATTGTTTCATAAGAAACAATATGAAAAAGATACCATTTTTTCATAAGAAAAAGATACCTACATGTTTATTGCAGCATTGTTCACAATAGCAAATATGTGGAACCAACCGTGCTGTCCATTGAAAGAGAACTGGATTAAAAAAATGTGGTACGTATATGTGACGGAAGATTAATCATCCATAAAGAAGGGCAAAATTATGAACTTGGCAGCAACTTAGATGGACATAGAAGCTAATCCTAATCCTGTATACCTATTTGTATACCTAATCCTGAATTGCACCCATCTTTAAAATAAGAAGTAAAAAATAAATAAATAAACAATGCTTCACTATCCAAAGAAAAAAGAGTATAGGTTATCAACATGATTTATCACTGATGATGCTAATTTTGATGATCTGACCAAGATAATGTTTGCCAGCTTTCTCCACGGTAATGTTACCTTTCCTCTCTTCTCATACTGTTCTCTGTGGAAGCAAGTGTGTAGCCCACACATTAGGGCTGGAAACTTACACTGAAGCTCCATGAGGGAGGAGTATCTATATAAATAATTTGGAATGATCTGCATAAGAGATATGTCTTCCCCCATTTATTTATTTACTCAATCATGTATTTACGTCAACATGAATTAATGGATATTTATTTCATACTTTAGATTACCGTCTAACACTACTTAAAAATTTTATTTTGTAGCTCATATTGTTTCAGCTTTGACCACTGTATACATATATATCTATATTTATATATGTCTCGGCTGTAGTTATATGATCTAAACATAATGATATCTGACTAATGCTACATGGTTCATTCTAGCCTTCCTTCTTTGCTTATTTCCAATCTTCCACTCCAATTATGAGAAACCTGGCTCCCACTGTCTGCCATTCAATTACCTATATTTGTTTGGTCAGTTCAAGCATCCATTACAGATGTTTCAGAAGTATTAAACCACACATAAACACCTTCGCGAGAGACAACTTTATCAGCTAGAGTACAATGCTTCATATAGATCCTTTGGTCTTTAGTCTTTATGTCATATACTCCCACAGCAGTTACATTCTTTTGTCACAGTCTGAATTCCAACTTGAGAATTCTGAATTATATGGATCTTATATATCCTGAGTCATGTGTTTACATTGAAGAACTGTGGAAGTCATCCTGTTACTTCCAAGTGTCCAGATCTTCTTAGACCTAGGGACCCCTTATGTCTAGAATTGGTCTGAGAAGTGCTTCTCACCAGAAACACAAACTCATCTTTGAGAAAACTCAGACTCCTTAATCTAGAGTATAACCTACTTCTATGGTCTAACTAAATTATTAATATATGCAATATGTAACTAGAAAAAAAAAGGTTTAAAGTATTAAACAAATTTAAGAGGAAATGCTGTAATCTTCCTAAAACTATGACAAGTGTCATACGCCTATTGGTGTCCTATAAAAGTGCCTTACACATGAAATGATGTTTTTTGCCTTACAAAATCCAACACCATTAGTGTTAAAGCCTCAGGAGCCTAGCCTGAAGTAGCCACATTTCTAATACTTCTGCCATGAATCCTGTTGTCTAAGCAAAGCAAATGACTTGTGCTTCCGTTTATATGTCCCAAGTCCAGTGGCAAAGAGTGCTGCGGTGTGCTTTTTTAGTGGTCTGACTGGGTCATGCTTCCTTCCCTGTATATCAGTGACCAGGTAATAGTAATGCTCTGCTGACCAGAGGATGTCACAAGCCCATTCTGACATTGGACGTTGAAACACCAGAACAGAAAGCGGAGTATCAAGTGATTCTTCTGAGAATATCAATAGATACTGGGTGAGGAGAAGATGTCCCCTATATTTTCACCAGTTCAAATCTTTCACCTTCATGATGACTTTTTTATTCTTTACATCATTTTTTGAATGTTTTCTTTCTTAGCATTCCCATTACTGAACATCTGTATTATATGTCCTTTTGCTTGCTTTTTTCCCTCCTGTATTTCTATATTATAAAGCAGAGTAGAGGTGAGAGGATCTGGCTCTAATTTAGTGGTATGCATTTAATAGCTCCAAGTACTGTCACAAGCTATGCTAAGAAGTATTTTCTAAAAAAAACAAATGAATGGCCTTCACATATCTGTTGTATTTAATTGAATAATCTGAAACTGAACCAGGTCAAAGTCTACCTCCATTCTCCTCTTCTTCTCCCCAAGATGACAGAGTAAAGTCATGACCAGACCTGGACACAGGCCAGTGCTCACCAAGAAACATATTAGTTGAAGTAAGACCATAAATTCTGGCTTTTAATCCCCAAAGTATTTTCTAGTCTGCTTTTGAAGTGAATATTGACTTCATAAAAAAGCTGAATTTTTTTTCCTGTGTAAGATTTTATAGCTCTCGTTTTAGAATGTAGTCACATGTACTACATCTTAGAATACCAGTATTGATGTATTGATTGGAAATAACAATCAAGGACTGTGTGGCTCCTAGAACTTAATTGGGAGGAAATATTACTCTCAAACACCTTAGTGAACAATACATAAAATGAGAGAGGTCAAGTTTTATTCAGGTTGAGTAGACCTTACATGAAATGCTTAGGACCAGAAATATTTCAGATTTTAGATTTTTTTTCCTGATTTTGGAATATTGACATATACATAATAGATATCTTGGGAATGGGACCCATGCTTAAACACAAAATTCACATATGTTTCATATATTCCTTATATGCATAGTCAGAAGGTAATTTTGTACACTATTTTAAATAATTTTTGCATGAAACCAAGTTTTGACTGCATTTTGAATGTGACATGAGGTCACGTGTGGAATTTTTCACTGTGGTGTCATGTGGGTACTCAAAAAGTTTTGAATTTGGGAGCATTTTATATTTTGGATCTTTGGATTAGGGATACTCCACCTGTATTGCTATCCTGCAAGGGCATATTTTTGAAGATATTAAGAAAAATTTAGATTTTTTTTTTCTTGTCACTTTGTAATGATGGGGCGTGATCTGAGAAATACATCCTTAGGTGATTTCATCATTGTGAGAACATCATAGAATATACTTACACAAACCTAGGTATGTACTTATTACACACCTAGGTGATATGGTAAAGCCTGTTGTCTACAAACCTATACAGCACAATACTGTACTGAGTACTGTAGACAACAGTAACACAATGAGAAGTATTCATGTATCTAAACATAGAAAAGTTAGGGTATAAATACGATATTATAATTGCGACCACTTTCACATATGTGGTCCATCACTGAAGGAAATGTCATTATGTGACTCAAAACTGTACATCATTTCATCTAATGACAGAATATAAGGAATAACAGGAACTTTCAGATGTCCCTAAACAGCACTTCCCTCATTGTTACATTTTATGGTAAAGTTACATGTGTTTTCATAGTAGAGCCAGGACAGAACTGCATGATCTTTATAAAGTTCTGTTTTGTTTGAAACAAAGTAATATTACAGATAAAATGCTAAGTACAATATGTGATAAATGCACATGGTTTGGTTATCACAGGAGTAACTGACGAGAAACACAGTTTGACTTTATTCTATGTATTATCACTGAACCTGAAAAGCTGCTAATTGTTGACATCAAACCATTTTTAGAATCAAGTTTATATGATTTTAATCTTGTATTGATTCAGGTCTCATTATAACAGTTCATTATTGATGGTTCCATTTTTTGCCCTATTTATAGGAAATTTACTTTTAGAAAAAACACAGGGCCAGGCATGATGGCTCAAGCCTATAATTCCAGCACTTTGGGAGACTGAGGTAAAAGGATTGCCTGAGTCCAGGGGTTCGAGACAAGCCCGGGCAACTTGGTGAGACCTCATCTTTACAATAAATTTTAAAAGTAGCCGAGCAAGGTGGTGCTTGCCTGTAGTTCCAGCTACTTGGAAGGCTGAGGAAGAAGAATTGTCTGAGCCCAGCTGGTCAAGACTGTGGTGGCCATGAGCATGCCACTGCACTCCAGCCTGAGTGACAGAGTGAGACTCCAACTCAAAAAAAAAGAAAAAACACAGAAAACTCTTTTAATGCTTTTGTTGGAGCATTACATGGGATTTACCATATTTCCTCTTTAGGAAAAGCAAAAATGAAAGCAGACATGAGAAGCAAAATGATGATGACAATGCCGTATCATTTTGTTGCTGTTTTTAGTATAAATGGGCTAGAGAACCTATCTGTGATCATGAGCTAAAATTCAAACCTCCAGTCACCATGCCCTAAGTCTAGAGCTTGGCGTTAACAAGTTGAAAGGGTTGAAGTTCCAGATTCTATAGCTAGAGAAATTCTCAGACTTCACAAATCTTGTTCAGGCCTATCTCTAGGAAAAAAACCTTGGGCCGTGACTTGATTGTGCTTGCTAAGCAGGGCAGAGAAAAATATGGTGCTCTGTACTCTGCCTCAGGGGAGGAGAAGGAGGAGAGAGAGACAGAGACAGAGACAGAGAAAGAGAGTTAGAGAGACGCAGAGAGAAAGACAGAAGGAGATAGAGAGAGAGGAGGGGGAGGTGAAAGGAAGGGAGGGGAGGGGAGGAGAGAACTGAGCTACACATGAATTTTTATACCAATCTTATCGGATTTTATACCAATCTTATCTACTAGTGGAGGAGCAAGGAAGGAAGAATAATGAGCATTTCCCCCCCCCAAACTTGATCTAGAGGGCAGAAGTTCCTATATAACAGGCAGTGAAAATCTGGAGAAAGTTACAAAATGAGCCCTACATTTATTTAACTATTTTGAAACCTAGAGAGAGGGTTTAAAAAAATAATTTTTTACATGCAATTAAATGCCTTTAATTTTTTTTAAAAATCTAGAGAAAGAATTTCATATATATGTATATATCTATATCTATTTCTCTATCTCTCTCTCTATATATATGCAATAAAAATACTTTTACTAAAAACAATTGTTGCTTTCTTTTTTTTTTCATTGATAAGTATTTTTTATTATGGTTTTGTGGGGTACAGTTAAGGGTTAGGTGTACAATTACGTTTCATTCAGGCACCCTGTTGACAAGAGGTGTTTTCCCATCCCCCGATAGATATTTGCTACTGTTAATCCCATCCCCCTCCCCCCCATAGTTTCCCAGTACCGTCAGTCATTTTCTTATAGTATTGCATTGGATGTTCAAGGTCCATTATATGAGTGAGAACATGTGATATTCGGATCTTTGTTTCTGTGAGAGGTCACTCAGTATTATAGACTCTAGTTCCATCCGGGTTGCAGCGAAATTCATGATTTTGTTCTTTTTTATGGTTGTGTAGTATTCCATCGTGTATATGTACCACATTTTTTAATCCAGTCCTCTTTTGATGGGCAGCATGGTTGTTTCCAGGATCTTGCTATTATGAACAACGCTGCGATAAACATACGTGTGCAGGTATCTTTTTTATAGAGTGATTTGTGTTCTTCAGGGTATATTCCCAGTAGGGGGATTGCAGGGTCATATGGAAGGTCAGTTTTTAGAGCTTTTAGGAATCGCCACACTGCTTTCCACAGAGGTTGCACTAGTTTACACTCCCACCAACAGTGTAGAAGTGTTCCCTTTTCACCACACCCTCTCCAGCAGCTGTTATTTTTTGAGTTGTTGATAATTGCCATTCTGACTGGAGTTAGGTGGTATCTCAGTGTGGTTTTGATTTGCATTTCCCTGATGATTAGTGAGGTTGAGCATTTCTTCATGTGTTTGTTGGCTGCTCGAATGTCTTCTTTTGTGAAGTGTCTGTTCATGTCTTTTGCCCATTTTATAATGGGGTTATTTGTTTTCTTCTTTTCAGTACATTTCAGTTCCTTGTAGATCCAGGATGTTAAGCCTTTGTCAGACCTAGAGTTGGCAAATACTTTTTCCCAGTCTGTAGGCTGTCTCCCTGCTCTCTTGATGGTTTCTTTGGCTTTGCAGAAGCTTGTCAGTTTAATTAGGTCCCATTTGTCTATCTTCTCTCTTAAGTCCTGTGGGTTTCAGGTTTTGTACAGGAATTGGATGCCAGTTCCGATTTCCATGAGGGTATTTCCTTCCTTTTCTAAGGTTCTTATGGTTTGAGGTTTTACATTTAGGTCTCTGATCCATTTGGAGTTAACCTTTGTGCATGGGGATAGATAGGGGTCCTGTTTCAATCTTCTGCATGTGGTCAGCCAATTTTCCCAGCACCATTTACTGAATAGGTTCTCCTCTCCCCATTGGTAGGTGGTGGGGGTTTTGTCGAAGATGAGTTGGTTGAGAAATTGAGGTTTTGCTTCTGGAATCTCAATTCTGTTCCATTGATCTATATGCCTGTTCCTGTACCAATACCAAGCTGTTTTGATGATTGTAGCTTTATAGTAAAGTTTGAAATCTGGTATTGTGATACCACCTGCTTTGTTTTTTTTGCTGAGGATTGCTCTGGCTATTCTTGGACGTTTGTGTTTCCATATGAATTCCTGTGTTGTTTTTTCTAGGTCTGAGAAGAATGTTGTTGGTAATTTAATGGGTATTGCATTGAATTTGTAGATTGCATTAGGTAAGATGGACATCTTCACAATGTTGATTCTTCCGATCCATGAGCATGGGATATTTTTCCACTTGTTCGTGTCAGCTTTGATTTCTTTGAGCAGTGTTTTGCAATTTTCATTGTAAAGGTCTTTCACGTCTCTGGTTAGGAAGATGCCAAGGTATTTCATTTTTTTTGTGGCTATTGTGAATGGAACTGTGTTTTTTATTTGGGTTTCTGTTTGTTTATTATTGGTGTAGAGAAATGCGATTGTCTTTTGTACATTTATTTTGTATCCTGAGACTTTGCCAAAGGCTTTTATCAATGTAAGGAGGCCTTTGACAGATTCTCTTGGGTTTTCAAAGTACACCATCATATCATCTGCATAGAGAGATAACTTGACTTCCTCTTTTCCTATTTGAATACCTCTGATTGCCTCCTCTTCTCTGATTGCTTTAGCCAGGACTTCCAATACTATGTTGAACAGGAGGGGAGAGAGTGGGCATCCTTGTCTAGTTCCAGTTTTCAGGGGAATTGGTTCCAATTTCTGTCCATTTAGGAGTATGCTGGCTGTGGGTTTCTCGTAGATGGCTTTTACTATTTTGAGGTATGTTCCCCGTATGCCTAGATGTTCAAGGGTTTTTAAAAGAAGCGGTGCTGGATTTTATCAAAAACTTTTTCTGCATCTAGTGATATGATCATGTGGTTTTTGTTTTCACATCTGTTGATGTATTTAATTACATTTATGGTTTTACGAATATTGAACCAGGCTTGCATGCCAGGAATGAAGCCTACTTGGTCATGATGGAGGATTTTTGAGATGTATTGCTGAATCCGGTTTGCTAGGATCTTGTTGAGAATTTTAGCATCTATGTCATCAAGA
>NW_007232475.1:0-2267 GCF_000164805.1 Carlito syrichta
CTCGCCAAGTTGCCCGGGTGGGTCTCGAACCCGCGGGTTCAGGCAATCCACTCACCTCGGCCTCCCAAAGTGCTGGGATTATAGGTTGAGCCACCGAGCCCGCCACCTTTTTATTTTCTCAGAGACTGAGTCTCACTCTGTGGCCCAGGCTGGAGGGCAGGGGTGGGATCACAGCTCGACCTCCTGGGCTCAAGTGATCCTCCCATCTCAAACTCCCAAGTAGCTCAGACCACAGGCAACTCGACGCCCGGCTCGTGTTTTCATTTTTTGTAGGGACGGAGTCTCATCATGTTGCTCAGGCTGGTCTCAAACTCTGCACTGCTCGAGCGAAAGATCTTTCCCCCTCAGCCTCCCAAAGTGCTGGGACTACAGGGTGAGCCAGCACAGCCGGCCCACAGCAAGCCTTTCCAAGGAGTTATCTTTACTAGACTTTTCTTCTTCTTGTTTGTTTGCAAAAGTGACTCCTGCTTCTTGTAAAAAGGGGCCAGCCCGTCACGACCGGGAGGCCGTGCTGGCACAAGGGGCAGGTGGGTCGGGTTTCAGATGCTGAGGCCGTCCGGGGCGTAGCAGTGTGCACCTGGAGTTCCGTCCAACGCCCTAAGACTGGCCCTGGCCGGCCACGGCGCTGAAACAGTCTCGCTGTGCTGAATGAACCAGCCAGGCACGGCGTGAACGGCTGGATGTTAACGAGCTGCGAATCCCCACTCCCGTTTGTGATGCACGAATTACTTCTCCTTGTGCCCCTGTGGATATTCGCCGGTCTGCGGCGCAGAACGTGCATGGCCACTGAATATTCATGACACACAGCACTCAGTATTAATGACTCCTTGAATAGTAACGAGTCTCTAAGCACCAGGAGCCACCGGTGTTTGTGATACACGAACCAGCTGCACAGCCACCTAGGGCCAGGGGCGGTGGCTCACGGCTGTCAACCCAGCACTTGGGAGGTGGACAGGATGGCCTGTGTTCAGGGGTTCAAGGCTGGCCCGGGCAACTTGGCGAGACCTTGTTTCTCCGATAAATCAAAACATGAGACCGGCATGGTGGTGTGCGCCTGTAGTCCCTGAGCCCGGCAGGTCGAGGCTGCGGTGAGTGTGGAGCTACAGAGGGAGACTCCAACTCAAAACAAAAGGCTGGGCACTGAATATTCATGAGGCTCCGCCTAACCACAGCACTCAGTATTGACGACTTCTTGAATATTCATGAGCCAGGAGCCCTGCAGAAGGAGGTTCCTGTCCAGCGGGCTGAAGGCGGCCGGCGGGGCCACGCCCCAGCCCCATCCCTGCCATCGTCCAGGTGACGGGAGGCCGGGCCCGGCCCCTCCCCTGGACGATCTGGAGACCCCTGGGGGGGCTGCCGGGGCCTGACGAGGCCTCCGCCGCGCCCGGGGGGGCTCCCCCCATGGCGCAGCCCTCTCCAGACGGGCAGACCGAGGCTCGGAGGGGCGGACCCCGCATTCCTCTCCAGGCCTGTGGGACCCCCGCCCTGCTCCAGGGCCTGACAGCCACGGGGACCCTGGAGGACGGACATTCGGAGCTGGCGGCCGACGGCCGTGGGGCCAGCTGCACAGCCTGGGCCGCCCAGGTCGCAGGGCCCTCGTCTGCCTGCCGGGGGCCCCCGCCCCTGCACCCCCAGCCCGAGAGCGGGGCCTGGGGGCGGGGTGGACATGCCGAGGCCAGGGGTGGGAGGAGGAGACGCTAGAAAAACGCCACCCGTGTGCACAGGGCCTCGTGGCCTTCTCTCATGACTGCTCTGTGCACGTGCTGAGCGCCGGCTGGTGCCTCACGAGGTCTAGTCTCTGGCCACGGCCAGGATGACGGAGCGGACATGTTAACGGGGCACAGAGAGGCAGCGGCGCTTCCCAGAGAACAGCGACTCCAGGGGCAGAGATGCTCTTGGCGGGAAGTGGGGGTCTTGCAGAGGCCCGGCCGGTGGCTGAGTCCCCCAGACTCTCACCAAGCCATCCAGAGGGCGCCTTCCTGCCAAGCGGGCCGTCTGGGCACGGAAGTTTGCACATCAGGAACATTCAGTGCTCTCTGCCCTGCCCCCTCTGATGCCTGCAGGCTCTTGCTGACTTTTACTTTTACTTTATTTGGCGTGGGGGTCTTGCTGCGTTGCCCAGGCTGGAGGGCAGTGGCACCGTCTAGATGGGCTCAAGCGACCCTCCCACCTCAGTCTCCTGAGCAACTGGGACTACAGCCAGTTTGTCTTTTGTTTTGTTTTGTTTTGTTTGAGTCGGAGTCTCACTCTGTCGCCCAGACTGGAGT
>NW_007232475.1:2287-6539 GCF_000164805.1 Carlito syrichta
ATTGTAGAGATGAGGTCTCGCCAAGTTGCCCAAACGGGTCTCGAACCCGCGGGCTCAGGCCATCCACTCGCCTCGGCCTCCCAGAGGGCTGGGATGACAGGCTGAGCCACTGAGCCCGGCCAAGTTTTCTTTTTGTGGAGACGGAATCTTGCTCCGTTGCCAGGCCGGGCTCAAACTCCTGGCCTCGAGCGATCCTCTCGCCTCGGCCTTCCAAAGTGCTGTCCCACTGGCCTCACATCTGTCCGGTCTTCGAGGCAGAAAGCAGGTGCAGAGGGTGTCGGGCGGGCCCGAGGCTGACGCCGGAGGCTTGGCCGGGGACTGGTGCAGAGGGCTGGCTTCCTGGCCTCGGAGGAGGAGGAAGGAGGACGGCTTTTCTGTCTGTGCTCAGTCAGTGCACAGCCGGGCGTCTCCATCACATCCCTCCCGGCGCCGGGCGGGGGCGCACGCCTGTCGGCCCAGCTACTCGGGAGGCTGCGGTGGGAGGCTCACCTGAGCCCAGGAGGTGGAGGCTGTGAAGAGCTGTGATTGCATCATGGCGCTCCAGCCTGGGCAACATAGCAAGCCCCCAACTCAGGAAAGAAAGCGTGAGTCTGACCCCACTCCTCCCTGCTCACACACCTCTGTAGCGCCCCGTGACCCCCCGGGCACAGCCCCGCCTCTCAGCCTGGCATTCGAGGTCTTAACAGGCCACGCCTCAGAAACCACCCCCTTGCCCAGACCCTGCTTTGCAGCAAAATAAACGATGTGCGACCCCTTTAATAGAACTTGTTTTCTTTCCTCCACCTGAACTCACCTTAGTGAACTCCTATGCAGCCTTCAAAACCTCAGCTTCAATATCCCGGTGTCTTTTTCTGGCCCAGTTCACCCCACAGGGTGTGTGGCTCAGTCTCCCCCAGCCTGGTAGCTCCCAGGGGGGCCAGGTTCAGGGTGGAGGCTTCTCAGTTCCCCAGAAGCACCCAGAACATGTTCTTGAATGAATGAATGACTTTATAACTTCTATAGGACTGTTTGGGAACCTGGGGAGGAGTGATTCAGGCCCCATGACTTCAGGGCAAGCTCGGCCTGTCTTTTGAGTCGGGGTCTCCCTCTGTGACCTAGGCTGGAGTGTAGTGACACAATCACAGTTCACCACCTCCTGGGCTCAGGCCGTCCTCCCACCTCCACCTCCCAAGCAGCTCGGGCTGCAGGCGTGCCCCACCATGCCTAGCTAGTTTTTTGATTTTTTGTAGAGACGAGGTCTTGCTATGCTGCCCAGGCTGGTCTCCAACTCCTGGCCTCAAGAGATCCTCCCACCTTGGCTTCCCAAATTGCTCGAATGACAGGTGTGAGCCCCTGTGCCCGGCCTCCTTTGCCATTTTTTTTTCCTTGAGATAAGGTCTTGCCAAGTTGCCCAGGCTGGTCTCAAACCCCTGGACTCAGGCAATCCTCCTGCCTCTGCCTCCCAAAGTGCTGGGATGATGGGCATGAGCCACCACACCTGGCCTAAAGCTTACACATTTTTTATTTTTGGGATTTTTCATGTAATGATTTTGGACGCCCACAGGCAGGGGCAGCTGGAACTTTGCATATGAAATGCCAGTAGCATTTCATATGCAAAGAGCTCTGACAAATCAACAGAAAAACCCCACAAGGATAAGAACAGGCGTTCGTGGAATCAGTGAAACCAAACAGTAACCCTAAGAGGTTCAGCTTTGCCCTTATGCCCCCAATTCTGGTGATATGAGCTGGGGCAGTGGTTCCACTTCTCACCACACCTCTCTGGAACAGCCAGGTTTTGCTGACGGGTAAATATCTGTATTTACGCCAGGCATGGTGACTCATGCCTGTCTTCTCAGCACTTTAAGAGGCCAAGGTGAGAGGATGACCTGAGCCCAGGGGTTCAAGGCCAGCCTGGGCAACTTGACGAGACCTCGTCTCTAGAAGAAATAAAAAAATCAGCCAGGCATGGTGGCGCGCACCTGTGCTTCCAGCCACTTGGAAGGCCGAGGCAGAAGCATCGCCTGAGCCCAGACTGAGCCTCACTCAGACTGAGGCTGCAGTGGCCATGAACGTGCCACTGCACTCTAGCCTGGGAGACAGAGTGAGACTCTGACTCAAAGAAAAAGTAGTATCTCTACTTTGAGTCTTTATTTGGAACGTACCAAAACCATTCCCAGTGACCTGATTCTTAGCCAACTCGGATAATTCTCTATTTAATAAATGTGAGGGAGTGGGGGGAAGTGGTTCTTGGTAAGCTGGTGATTTGGGGCTCCTTCCCTCATTACCACCATGGGGTTTGTCTACCCTGCCCACCCAACAGAGGTAGTGGACACTGGCTAGTTACCAGGTGACACTTGTGACTAGCAGTCACTTGATCCCTGTGGCCTTGGTATAAAAGGCACATATACTTGTCCTCACACAAGGGTTTAGAAATAAGAGTTGGCTGGTCAACTTGAGCATGTTACTGTCAGAGGGGGTATTGGGGTTACTTTCTGGTAGGAACAGCATGTCACTAAAGCAGGCCTTTTGATATTTTAAAAGTTTATTTATTATTATTTTTTTAAATTTGAGTTGGAGTCTCACTCTCTCGCCCAGACTGGAGTGCCGCGGCCGCTCCCGGCCACCGCAGCCTCGACCTGCTGGGCTCCGGCCATCCTTCCGCCTCAGCCTTCCCCGTAGCTGGAACTACAGGTGCGCGCTACCATGCCCGGCTAATTTTTTGATGTGGCAATGAGGTCTCTCCAAGTTGCCCAGGCGGGTCTCGAACCCGCGGGCTCAGGCCATCCACTCATCTCAGCCTCCCAGAGGCGCGGGATGACAGGCTGAGCCACCAAGTCTGGCTTAAAAAATTTTTTAAAGCAAAATGGAAGTTTAGATTCTAATCAGATTTGTAGGGCCTCTAAGTAATTTTTACAGAATTGCTGGTCTGCCTCAACTGTCCTTCTCTGCTCTTCGGGGAGGTGGGGACCGCTGGAGTCGCAACACATGGGATTTTTATCCTGGTGTCTTTTCTCCCAGGGCCAAGTGTCCCTTTCCTTTGTTCAGACTGCTGAGGAGCTGTCTCTTCCTGTGACAAGTAAGAAACCGACGCTACCTTCCCCCCTCCATTTCCCTCCCCGTTCTGGGTGTTTTGTGTCGGTTGTGGTTTCCTCTTGCCTCGCCGACTTCTACTTGCCGTGTGCGGTATGTTCAGAGTTAGAAAACTCCCCACGGTAAACAAACTGTGTAACTGCCCAGAGCAGCACTCATAAATCAGCCTAACAGAAGAAAAGACAAATAAATAAATACATAAATGTGGAAGCTGGGCACAGCTGGGCACCCGGGCGGTAGCCCCCCAATCTGCCCGCAGACACGTGTCCCCCGGGGAGAGCCGCAGGCTTCGAGGGTCAACACGATGGAGACGGACAGGTCCCTCAGCCTCCACAAGTGCCCAGTGTGTCCCGTCTCTTCACGTGCGTTCTGGGCGGGCAGTCGGGTCCCCGCTGTGCGCCTGTGTCCCCGGCACGGCCCAGGTGCATGCCCCCACGCCTGGCTGATTTTTTTCATGTTCTCACATTAGCAGAGTTTCCCATTGTTGCCCAGGCTGGTCTCGAACTCCTGGGCTCAGGTGATCCTCCCGTCTCAGCCTCCCAAAGCGCTGGGATGGGGTCTCGCTGTGTGGCCCAGGCTGGAGTGCAGGGGTGTGATCCTGGCTCACTACAGCCTCGACCTCCTGGGCTCGAGCCATCCTCCCACCTCAGCCCCCCAGGAGCTGGGATGGCAGGCGCCACCACACCCACCTGAGTTTTAAATTGTTCGTAGAGACGAGGTCTCACCACGTTTTCCAGGCTGGTCTCAAACCCCAGGCTCAGGCAACCCTCTTGCCTCGGGCTCCCAAAGTGCTGGGGCGACCGGCGTGAGTCCCCACCTGGGCCCAGGAGATACACGTTTCTGAAGCACTTACTGTGCGCCAAGCACCGTCCCGGGGGCTGGGGATGAGGGGAGGAACAGGACAGCTTGCGTGGAGGGGACTCGGGCGGGGGGCTGCAGCGACAGGTGCACCCGGCAGAGTCTCCCCGAGTCAGGATGGGGCGGGAGGAGGCGCCTCTGTGGGAGGGCCGGGAAGGGCTTTCCAGGCACAGCAAATAGCCACGCAAAGGCCCTGTTCCACGGGGATCTTCCTGTATTCTGCGGAGGCTCAGAGAGGTCGAGCGGCCTTCTCGAGACCACACAGCAGCACCCACAGGATGGCTCCCAAGCCACGTGTGGGGGCTGCACACACACCCGGCGCCAG
>NW_007232475.1:6793-8201 GCF_000164805.1 Carlito syrichta
GAGACTCCGGTGGGCACGGACCCGTCCTGGCAGCCGGAGGTAAGTCCTGAGTTCCCACAGCCACTCCACAGGCATTCACTGAGCGCCGACTAAGGGCCAGGTGCGGGAGCTCTTCCGCCCGCAGCCCTGGGACTGGCTGGGCCGGCAGGGACTCCCTGGATGGCGCAGACCGAGGCCCCAGCACGGGAGGCCCGTGGCCAGCCTCAGTGTCCGTGTCCAGAACGCATGCCGCTGGCTCCGAAGAGGCCCCTACCTCCCTGGGCAGGGCGGGTGCCTGGGTTTGCTGGGTGGGTGGGTCCAGCCTTGAGTCTCGCCCAGCAAGGCCACGCTGCACTGGGAAGCCGATCCTCCTGGTCAGGGCTGGGGGCAGCCCAGGAGGAGGGATCCTTAGGGCTGGGGTTTCCAAGGGTCGCTAAGAGTTGGCCAGGGACAATCTGGACACGCTCACTTTTATTCACAACTGTGTCAAGCACTCGCCGCCTCCCCCAAGCGTCTGCCTGATGCTGGGGGACCCCGGACCCTGAGCTGTGACAGGCCACCATGGGATCCTGCTTCCCCCAGTGGGAAGCAGGGGGTGGAGGTGCCAGACGGGGAACCGGAGTCTCGGGAGAACGAGCATCAGAGATGGGATCCCCACCATCTCTATGTTTTATTTTTACTTTTTTTGTTTTTCTGAGTTGGAGTCTCACTCTGTTGCCCAGACTGGAGTGCGGTGGCCGCTCCTGGCCACCGCAGCCTCGACCTGCTGGGCTCCGGCGATCCTTCCGCCTCAGCCTTCCGAGTAGCTGGAACTACCACGCCCAGCTAATTTTTTGATTTATTATAGAGACGAGGTCTCGCCAAATTGCTCAGGTGGGTCTTGAACCCGTGGGCTCAGGCAATTCACTCACCTCGGCCACCCAAGGCGCGGGATTACAGGCTGAGCCACCGAGCCCGGCCTGATTTTTTATTTATTGTAGAGATGAGATCTCGCCAAGTTGCCCAGGCGGGTCTCGAACCCATGGGCTCAGGCAATCCACTCACCTCCGCCTCCCAAAGTGCGGGATTACAGGCTGAACCACCGAGCCTGGCTAGAAAAGAGGCAGGTGTTGGGGCGAAAAGCCCATGCCTGTAATCCCAGCACTTTGGGAGGCCAAGGTGGGAGGCTCGCTTGAGCCCAGGTGTTGGAGGCTATGACTGCACCCCTGCACTCCAGCCTGGGCCAATGAGGGAGACCCTGTCTTTGAAAAACAAAGTCAGCTGGGCGTGGTGGCTCATGCCTGTCATCCCAGCACTTTGGGAGGCAGGGTGAGAGGACTGCTTGAGCCCAGGGGTTTGAGCCCACCCTGGGCAACTTGGCGAGACCTCATCTCTACAATAAATTAAAAAATTAGCCAGGTGTGGTGGTGTGCACCTGTAGTTCCAGCTA
>NW_007232476.1:0-8905 GCF_000164805.1 Carlito syrichta
TTCTGTAGATTTTTCTCCCTTTACCCCTTTCCCTCCCCCTCTTCAATTCTGTTTTTGAGGGAAGGTGGGGTTGCTTTTATTTCTCTTCTGCAATGACCTGTTCTTCCTTATGAGGGTCTTCTGGTTTTGTTCACTTTTCCCTCTGTTTTACAGTCTGTCTATTCAGCAGTTTGCAGTCTTGGTCTGTTCAGAGAATCTCACAAGTTCACTTATGCCGTCGCCATCTTGCCCCGTCTCCACTTTTTTGTTTTTAAAACACGACTTTAGGATGCAGCTTTTGGGGACCCTCCTTATTTCAGATGGCATACCAATTAGCCCTATGTGAATATGACCTTCTCAATATGTTTTAAACACCCAATCCACCTCTGTTATAACTTAATATGTCTGCGCTAACAAACAATTCTATAAGTAGAACATGCATTATGTATTTAACTACTAACTTAGATATAAGTAATTAAGGCCAAACTGTATGATGAAACTATAATAACAAACATTATAAAGAACCTTTGAATTAAGATAATCTAAATGTCTTTCTCATCTAAATAATATTGAAGGAGAGAGAGAGTGTGTTAACAATATATCTAAGTCACTGAAATTAATTTGAATGTATCTGCCTTACTAGGTGCTGAGAATATAATAATTGATGTTTATATTAGAAAAGTAATTTGTAGTTATAGTAAACATATGCTATAAATTCAAATTTATAGTGAAATAATTAAACATAATTTTCCCAAAAGAAAAAACTAAAATATGCACACAGTTTTAAAATAGGGAAAAAAATATAAAAATGAAGAAAATTTCCTTCAGCTTCATGAAAGACTTTTAATGGCAAACTGGATTTTGGTATTTATTTTTGAGAATATGTTTGATTTATTTTACTTTATTATGGAACAAACTCTCTTCTCTCTCTCTCTTTTTTTAAATTTTTAATATACTACACGGTTGACAAATGCCAATACTTTGAGAGGATATCCCAGCAGAAACCATTGTGGTTTGAAGGTTTTCTCATCATCCTGTATTAGAGAAAATGATGCAGAATCATATGCATTTTACAAATCAAAAAGCAACAAACAGATGTAAGTAACGAATATGTCCTATAGTAAGTAATCAACATGATGCCACTAAAGGAAAACAAAACTTTTGTTTTGTTTAACACATTTTGCCGTGTTTCATAGAAAAAAAAAACTTACCAAATACTATAAAACTAAAATCTTGCCCATCCAGATATATATATATATATATATATATTTTTTTTTTTTTTTTTTTTTTTTTTGAGTTGGAGTCTCACTCTGTCACCCAGACTGGAGTGCAGTGGCCGCTCCTGGCCACTGCAGTCTTGACCTGCTGGGCTTTGGCAATCCTTTCGACTCAGCCTTCTGAGTAGCCAGAATTACAGGCACGCCCTACCATGCCCAGGTAATTTTTTGACTTTTTGTAGAGATGAGGTCTCGCCTGCCCAGGCGGGTCTTGAACCCGCGGACTCAGGCAGTCCACTCACCTCAACCTCCCAAAGGCGCGGGATTACAGGCTGAGCTACCGAGCCCGGCTTCCCATCCAGATTTTTAATACTGACTATTATAAATACTATTTTCTCCATGAAAATAACTTCCCTTTAGGCACAAGAAACATCATTCTACAACTGGTATAGATTAAATTAATAGCCCTTCCAGAATTTGGTGAGAAATTTAAGGAAATTAAATCATGTTCACTAAAATGAAAAATGCACCAAAAATAGGATGGTCTTATTGGTGTTAATAGCACACTCTGCAACAGATGGACAGCCAGAGTTGTTTCTTCCATGTCACAAACCTAGTTTGTGCATTCTATTTTATATATGTATATAGTTGTATAAAAAAATACAAATAGAAATCTCATAACCTGAAGGAGAATGAAAGTAGGAAAATTGAGTCACCAATATACCAGAGATTTTAATTAGTTTCTGAAAATCAAAGATTCATGATAGCTAATGAATGACTAAAACTATATCCGAAAGTTTGAGCACAATATATGCTGTGAGAGATTGTAATGAAGTTTCACCACAAACAATGAGGAAGATGAAAAGAAGGATGTTAAATGAAGATCTATATGTGGAACAGTTCACCAATCTGCATCCCCAGTTGACAGCAATTAAAAATTCAGCGTGTGTCTCTTCTAGGTAAAATCTCCAGAGGATTCTTCTCAGAAGAGTTTGAGTGGAACTTCTTGATTAAGCCAGTTTCTACTGTAAATGTTCCTGCCAAGAAAAAGCCCTCTTTGTTCAGGCTTCTGGGGGATGTGAGATAGATGCTTTCTGTTCACTCAACTGAAAGTTAAACCTACCAGCCAATAAACTATGTCTATCCAAACATCGAGCTCTGAGTCTACCATTCATGGGACACACCTGACATTTACCTACTAGCAGAGAAATTGCTTACTAATTAACCAGACTTCTTGCTTGAATATAAACAGACAACCAAGAATTTTCCAACAAATAGAAAGAAGGAACAGCGTAAAGGAGAAAGATCTATATAAATAAGCAGAAAAAGTGATCTTAGTCTACACAGGTATTTCAAAACAGGGAAAAATTGTTTTAAGAATTATTAACACATTCATGGAGTTTCAAGAAAGTGTTATACCCACAAAACAAGAATAGGGTGCTATACAAAAGACACGATACAAGTATATAAGAAAACTTGTAGAAAGTGAAACTATGCTCCTGGAAACTAAAATTTTCAATTAAAGGACAAGTAAGTGAAGTCAAGGAAATATCCAAAATTACAGTGAAAAATACATGATACTAAATATGAAAGAAAACAAGCAAAATAGGAAAGACTCCCATATTTTTAACATCTTACTTATAGCAGTAGAGAAGACAAGAAATTCTTTTTTTTTCTTTTACCTGGAAAGGTGGATTTATTAAAGGAAATATATGTTGCAAGAGGCACAACAGTCAGGACAACAGCAAAAGAATCTGCTGTCTGCTCAAGAAGGCAAGAAATTCTTAAAGAAATAATAGAAATGTAAAAACATTGGGATTTTGAGCAGAAGAGACACAGTCTGTAACTTGTGGTTTAATAGGATATTTCTAGTTTCCATAAAAGAAAGGTGAAAAAAGCAAAGTAAGGTGAAAAAAAAAAGCAAAGATGACTTAGATAACTGACAGTATCCTTGTTCTAAAGTATTAGAGGTGGAGCTAGTGGGAAGTTGTGAAATTTTAAACAAAATTTGAAGGTAAAATCATCATCAGAACTGTGTTAGATCTTTTGAAAAATCTCACTTTTTTTTTTTTTTTGGTTCAAGAAAATGGAAGAAGAGAAACCTGGTTTACAGAGATAGGAGTGCTGCAGACAGGAAGAGTGGGTTTTAGAAGTGAGATTTGAGAGAGAAAATACATAATTTGAATTAGGACCTGTTAGATTTAAATTTTGTATCAGACATCCAGCAAAACATGTCGAATAGACAGTGAGCTGTTAGAGTCTGGAACTCAAAGAAATAATTCTGGCAATAGAGCATACAGACATTTAAAGCAAAGGTACTAAATGAGTTCACCAAAGACTGAGTATATAGAGAAAATAGAGAAGGTCTGTAGATTGAGCTTTGGAAAATGACTATGTTATCCAAGGAAGATAGATGTAAAGAAGATGAAAAGGAACAAACTGAGAACGAGCATCTAATGAGGCAGAAGGATCATTAAAAGAGAGTGGTATCAGAAAGGCCAATTTGTTTCAAAATGAAGGAAGTCACCATCTGTGTCAAAGCCTGCTTCTAAGTATGCGAAATAAAGATTTAAATGTAGCAATTGTATTTTGCAACATGGAATTTGAGTGACATGACAAAAGTTGTCCCTGTGAAGTGGTGGTGGTGAAAACAGAATACCGTGCATTCAAGAGAAAATGGGAGAGGGAGTAGAGAAAGATTATGCACGATCTTTAAGGAGATATTCAATAAAAGTTAACAGAGAACTGGGGACATATCTGGAAGTATATTCAGGTCAATGTGTGATATGATAGCATTTATGAATAATATTGGGAACGTTTCTGTAGATGGGATAATTCAATGCAAGAGAGAGCAAATGTAGAAACAATGTCCCTAAGATTTAAAGGGGAAAACAAAACACAAGAGAGGGGCCAGCCTTACATGGAGCAAAGGCAATTTGTAGTTTCTGCCAGGAGGGAAAGCAGAATGTTTAAGAACACATATGGTAGATTTGTTGCAGAAGCACGCATAAATTGCCTTTTGATTGTTTCCTTTTTTTTTTCAGTAAAATAAGAAGAAAAGTCATGTTTGAAAGAGGGCATAAGAAAAAGTGTAGAAGGTTAGAGAGAAGATAAGTGTGAAATAATCTTCTAGGAGAAGAATATAGAACCTAAGAAAATAAAAGAAGATATAAAGTCAGCACTAAGAACCCACTTGTGATTAGTGGTCATGAACTTAACAGACATGAGAGCTTGGTTCAGTGTTGTTATTCAGTCCTAGTCAGTGACTTGGGCAACTGCAAAGTGGTTGAAGAGTTGAATTGAATAAGCTTGGGGTTTGGGGAGGCCAAGATGAGAGATGAGCAAATGAGCCGAAGTGATAGACAAGAAAGTTGTTATGATGGACCACAGCATCTAAGCCAGGTAAGAATAGGTGTGATGGACAGTGAAAACGTAGGGTGCTAGTGAGAAAGGAGTTTTAGAGTCAAGTAGTAGATAGAATGAGAAAAAAAGAGAGACTGCAAGCAGGCAGAAGTTTGAGATTGGGATGCTTAAAATTGAGATTAGGAAGTGCAATAATTCATAATGTCTATATCTAGTCATGGCTATAATGACTAAGATGGGGAGAATGGCAAGCTCATGAGATATAAGGAGGTCAAGGACTTGACAAGTTGAAAAGATCTGTCTGCATAGATATTGAAATCACCAAGATTGACAACAGGAGTTGTGTTGGAGCGAAATAAATGATAAGGCAGTTGATTGAATCTGCTTATGGCTATAAGTTGGTAAGATGAGGAAGTTGTGTCAGAAATCTGGTGATGATTATGGCAAGAAAGAGTAGAAGGTAGTATAATCAAGTGGTATAAGTTTCTGAGAAGGAATGCTTGAAAGGGGAGGTAGAGGGTTGTTATTATGGTCTGAAGGCAGCAGTGAGATCAAGGAAGACCTACCACTACCTCCAAGCATGGTGGAATAGAGGTTATAAAAGGAAAAAGTCACCACTGGTGAGGGTAACAAATAGAAGTGTGCTCAAGGAGCAGTGCTCA
The DNA here is from genome assembly GCF_000164805.1 of Carlito syrichta. Taxonomy (NCBI): domain Eukaryota; kingdom Metazoa; phylum Chordata; class Mammalia; order Primates; family Tarsiidae; genus Carlito; species Carlito syrichta. Next base: position 5,222 of record NW_007232476.1, read on the forward strand.
GTCAGGGTCCACTTAGACCAACAGTCTGAAGAAAAGGTTTCATTAAGAGGCTGAAACTATGGAGCAGCAGCCAACAATCTATGGCCAAACTCAGCCAGTCACCTGTTTTATGTCCAGAAGCTAAGAATAGGTTTTATTCTCAAAAATAATTACATTTTAAATGGTTATGTAAATACCTCGATGACATCCTTGATTGTATCCCTTGGTTACCAAAGCCTAAAATATTTACTATTTGGCCTTTTAAAATGATGTTTTTCCAGCCTTGATATAGACTGACCAAGCAAGTGTCCGGGTGAGTCAGATCAGAAGCTGTACAGAACCATATGGGCATGGAAGTTTGAGGGATAAGCAGTGACTTCAGAGTTTCAATTGTCTTATGTTGACCGAGGTAAACAAGGATGAAGGCCATGACCAAATTACTCCTAAGGTATTTTTATCAAACTGTCATGGGGAACTATGAGTCAGGTAGAGATAGAAGGAAGACAGGGACCTTGTCAGGAGCAGGTAGAACTCCTTGAATCCATGGTCCAGTCACTGCTCCTACCTGATGTCTAGGCTGCTGGAAAGATGTTTGAGGACACATGAAGCTCTGGTTTTGCTCCCTGATGGCTCCCCCAAGTCTATGTTTGTATTAACTCATATTTGCATATCATTTAATTAGCATTACAACTCTGTGAACAAGGTATCATAGATTTCATTTTACATACTGGGAAGTCAAGGCTTGGAAAAATTAAGTGATTTAACTAAGGTATCACAGACAATGAAATCCAAAGCTTGGTCTAGAACCCAGGTCTTCCGACTGCTAAGGAAAGTTCTTTTTTTTTCTCACAGTTGCCTGCATGCTGCCCCAAGACTATATGTTTAGAACTGGTACTTGATAGCAATTGGAAAGCACTTCCTAAAAACCAGAAAACATGAAAAATTGGCACCTTTCAAGAAGAGCTCGATCATTAAATCTTTTTTTATTAAATCAATTTTTATCAGGCAGTTCTACCACCTGACTGACAAGAATGTATTTTCTAATTTTCAGAAACATGAGTACATCTAACGAAAAAATACACATGCACATATACACAAGAAAAGGTAGCCCAGGTTGAACAGATAACTACGTTTGTGGAAAAGGGAAGAACAGTGCTGAATCTAGGAAATACATTCTAGGACTAGAAACCAATTCTTTAATACGGTTCAATGACATGCCATCACTCCCAACTGAGGCCTGAATAAAATGGTCATGTGATTATGTACTTCTCACAAAACAAACTTCAGACAACTAGTTCAAACTCTAAATAAATTTTTAAGATTCTGGCTTTTCCTGAATAAGGGTACTAGCAGTTAGCATCATAAAAATAGCTATCTGCTTCTGTAAATAAATAAAGCGCATCCTCAATCATACTTTAGTTAGCTATGATTATAACTCCTTTCAGTCTATCAGCCAGTAAACAATGAAACCTAACTTTCTCATGTCAAGAATGAGGGTGAGACTCAGAATTATAAGAAATACCCTGAGGTTATCAGCAAAGCTTCCCATTTGAAACTTCCACTCTACTTTAGTTTTAAAGTAACTCTTTCCTTGAAAGGGTGTGCAATAATTGCCACATTATAAGTCTTCAGTAGTGCAAGTTAAAAGTGTGATACTTTTTTTTACAATATAATCTAGACAATATATTTGTAAACAGTTTTTTAATTGTACACTGTACTTTCAGATGCTTCATTAAATAATTGATTTAAGCATTTGATTTGCTATCAGAAAGAGTTGAATTGATTGATAATTATCATAGACTTTTCAATATAGATATATTTATTTTAATTGCACTTTCCTTAACATGTTTGTATCACTCATAGGTACTACAATGGAACATATGTCAAGCATTAATTCATAGTTTCACCTTGACATATTTTTAAATGCTTTATTTTAAAAACTTGCACTTTATATTGTGGATCAAACAACAAAAAAGAAGTACAAGTTATTCTCAAATGACATGTAATTGAAGTAAATAAGATTAGAAAATAGAAATATAAGAAAAATCAAGAGCATACAGATATTTATTGCCAAGGATAGTGTCCATTGGTCAGTCAGGCTAATAAAGCTGTGATAGCAAACAACTTCAAAAATCTCAGTAACAGGCGGGTTCGGTGGCTCAGCCTGTAATCCTGCACCTTTGGGAGGCTGAGGTGAGTGGATTGCCTGAGCCCGTGGGTTCAAGACCTGCCTGGGCAACTTGGCAAGATCTCATCTCTACAATCAATCAAAAATTAGCTGGGCGTGGTAGTGCACGCCTGTAGTTCCAGCTACTTGGAAGGCTAAGGTGGAAGGATCGCTGGAGCCCAGCAAGTTGAGGCTGCGGTGGCCGGGAGCGGCCACTGCTCTCCCGTCTGGGCAACAGAGTGAGACTCCAACTCACAAAAAAACAAACAAACAAACTAAAAAACTCAGTGACATACAAAATCAAGGTTTATTTTTCACTCACATTTTATGTCCACCTGGGGTCTGGCATGGCATCTGTTACAAGTTGTTGTTTTTTAAATTCGCCATCTAAAACTTTGCTGATTTTATGGCAAATGAAAAAGATAGCATGGTGGAAACTACACCAGAGTTCTTAAATTTTTTTTTAGAAATAGTACACATCTCCACTCATTTTCCTTGGAAAATTGGAACTAGAAAGTATAGTCCTCCCATAGGAAAAGGCAGCACAGTTATTCTTCACAAATGCTTAATATTTGGATATATTTTTAAAAAGCTAATGTGCATTGGCCAGAAACAAAACACTTTGCTAGAATTATTTCAGAAGTAGTGTGGGATTCCCTAAAGACCCGACTAGGAATGTCCTTCTGGTGTAAGGCAGGGAGCTGTCTTGATAAATGGATTCAACCTTGGATTGTATGGAATGCGTCATATGCTTGTGATATGTGACTGTTCTTCATTTTTCTCTGTTAACTTCTAGGGCTCTTTGCCTCTCACACTCAGGTCTATGTTGACATTGGGTCCCCAGCTCCTGACCTGTGCCTGGCTTCATGCAGTGTTCGCACTCATTTCTGGCAATCACACACTTCCAGTCGTCAGCTCTTTCACCGGATCTGTCCAAGTCCTAATCCACAGTGCTCTGCTCTAGAGTCCCAGAAATTCATCCTCTGTGTCCTCCAAGCACCTGTACTACATCGACCCATATTTGCTCAGTCCAAACCCCAGACCTGGCTCTTCTCATCACCTTTGGCAGATCAATGCCACTATTGCCTACCGCTGGTTAAAAATACCCACAAAACAAAAAACAAAGAAACAAGTGATTCAGTAAGTGCATTTGGGGTAAATAACACCTGAAAATATATGGTTCACCAAAGATGAAAATTGACAACTTTCATAGTAATAAGTTTAGAAACTCATTTTCTTTGAGTTTGTTAATAAAGAGCAGACTTTTATGAATTGGAGTGACCAGGAAAAAGGTGCACAATAATGGTGGCACTTGGGCTAGATAGTGATTGAAAGAATGAGGCAGAAATTCAAATGACCATGCTTATCTAGCAACATTAATGTAATAAAATATACATAATTACCACATAGAGGTTACATGCCATACACTTTAAATTTCATTGGCTTTATCTACATTTGTATACACAAACCATGAACTTACAACTTGTAAAAATAATAATGGCATTGGTATAACTAAAAAGCACACTAGGTTATTCTTT